>NC_046156.1:184480706-184754768 GCF_011064425.1 Rattus rattus
TGCCCAAATGCCTAGAATCTGTCTTTGGAGTAGTATTGTTAAAGAGAGACAGGAAGCAGCCTCTCACTTGACTGATGGCATTTTGAAATCTCTCTCCAGCCTCTAGGTGTGAATTCTGGGACAATGTGGATCTTGGCACTGTGGCTACTCCCTGTACTCTGCAAATTCAGCCTAGCAGGTAGGTTAGCCTTCCATGGATCATGTAGTTCATACGTTTTTGGAGAAGAATTTTTAACTTTGGAACAAAGGGATTCTGAATATCCACAGATGAACAGAATCCGGGCCAATTTTAATGTACGTGGGTGCCCATGCATGGGCACAAGCTTGCACTGTGTGCTGACAATAGAAATACTTTTGCATATGTAAATTTGGAGAGATGTTCTGTTCACATTCTTAAAGGAAGCAATGACCTCATAAAGATCAAGCGCATTCAGATATGTCCAACATCTATCTGGTCCACAGACTGCATGCATTTCAAGACAGCTATGAGAGACCCAACACATTTCCAGATCCTAACATCATGCCACAGTGTCAAAGAGGTAGACAGCCCAAGGATAGCTATAAGCATTGCCCAGCATAAAACCGTAAACTTACTTTATGAAATAGGTTTTTTTTTTTTTTTGGTAACTCAATGATGTGCTTCTCAAGAATGAACTTAGTACATGACAGTTTCTTGTGCCAACGTCAAAGGGTTCGTCACACTTAAACCATGTCAACCTAAAAGCAACTTAGTTTATCACAATCTATGTTGAAAAATTAAGATTAAAAAAAATCACGGTGGGCTAAATAGTGAAAGGCAGGGAGATGCAGTTTACCAGCAATTATTTCTTGCATGTCAAATGGTCGAGGCTAGCCCCATGGCCATTTCCAATCTTAAAGTGCCAAGGAGGTAAAGTCTGCCTGTGTCCAGGAAGAAGTACCAATACTGAAGAACATTTAATCCTTTCTGTCTAATTACCCATGTCTAATGTCTGTGTATGGCCAGCAACAAGCTCCGAACGAAGGTAGCCCATGCGAACAGCCCTGGCTGAGTAGAAAATAACTTTTGGAGCCATTTTTTCTCTCCTGACACCTGGTGACATTTTTATTTCTGGAAACTACCTATGTGATTCCCTCTGCTTTTGGGTTTTAATGCATGCTCACCAAAGCTGCTGCTTTGAAAGCTGGCTTTAATGGGGTAAAATTCACATATCTGACAGCTGTGTTGAAAACAGTAAGATCCAGAGGCTCTTGGTTTGTTCAGTAGGGTGACCTCTAGAGGGTGACCTATGTAGTGTGACCTATATCCGGTGTTAGGGCTAGAGAGGTAATGGCTCAGGAGTCAAGAATGCCTGCTGCTCTTGCAGAGGACCATAGTTCAGTTCCTAGCAGCTTACAATGACCAGGATCACAGCTCCAGGGGAGCACAGGTCCTGCTCTGTCCCCTACTGCAGGGACTAGTACTTACGTGTACTTGCCC
Source organism: Rattus rattus (assembly GCF_011064425.1). Taxonomy (NCBI): domain Eukaryota; kingdom Metazoa; phylum Chordata; class Mammalia; order Rodentia; family Muridae; genus Rattus; species Rattus rattus. The sequence continues at coordinate 184,482,166 of NC_046156.1, forward strand.
CAACACAGGTACACATAAGTACAAATCTTTAAAACAGCCTACAGTCAGTTTTAGAACGTTTTCTTTATCCAAAAAACGAAACTATAGCCATTAACAATCATTCTCCTTTCATTTATTTTTTCCATGCTTCATTTTTTTAATTGGATATTTTATTTATTTACATTTCAAATGTAATCCCCTTTCCTAGTTTCCCCTCTGCAAACCTCCTACCCAATCCCCCCTTCACCTGCTTCTATGAGGGTGCTCCCCCACCTACCCACCCACTCCCACCTCATCACCCTAGCATTCCTCTACACTGGGGCATCAAGCCTTCACAGGACCAAGGGCCTCCCCTCCCATTAATGCCAGATAAGATCTCCTCAGCTCCTTCAGTCCTTCCCCTAACTCCTCCATTGGGGCCCTGGGATCAGTCCGATGATTGTCTTTGAGCATCTGCATCTGTATTGGTCAGGATCTGGCAAAGCCTCTCAGGAGACATCCATATCAGACTCCTGTCAGCGTGCATTTCTTGGCATCAGCAATAGTGTCTGGGTTTGGTGTCTGTATATGGAATGGATCCTCAGGTGGGGCTGTCTCTGGATGGCCTTTCCTTCAGTCTCTGCTCTACTCTTTGTCCCTGTATGTCCTTTAGACAGGAGCAATTCTGGGTTAAAATTTTGGAGATGAGTGGGTGGATATGGTCTCAACAGGTTCTCCCTCCCCTTTGGTGGGTATTTTCGCTAATGTCATCCCCATGGGGTCCTCGGAGCTCCTGCTTTCCTAGCATCTGGGAATTTCTGGTTGCTACCCCCAGTTCCCCATGCCCATGGCTACACACCTCTGTTCAAATTCCTGACTCTGTACATCTCATCTCCTCCATACCTTATTCTGCCCCCTTCCCCCTCCCCATCCTCTCTTCCTCCCAAGTCCCTCCCACCCTCTACTTCCCTTGTTTATTTTGTTCCCTCTTCTAAGTAAGACTGAAGCATCCACTCTTTGGTCGTCCTTCCTCTTGAGGTCTATGAGTTGTATCATGGATACTCCAATCTCTTTGCCTAATATCCACTTATCAATGTGTGCATGACATATGCGTTCTCTTGTTACTGAGTTACCTCACTCAGGATGATATTTTCTAGATCCATCCATTTGTCTGCAAATTTCATGAAGTCATTGTTTTTAATAGCTGAGTAGTACTCCAATGTGTAAATGAACCACATTTTCTGTATCCATTCCTCTATTGAGGGACATCTGGGTTGTTTCCAGTTTCTGGCTATTACAAATATGGCTGCTATGAATATAGTGGAGCATGTGTCCTTGCTACATGTTGGAGCATCTTTTAGGTATATGCCCAGGAGTGGTATAGCTGGAACCTCAGGTAGTACTATATACAATTTTCTGATTGATTTTCAGAGTGTTTGTACAGCTTGCAATTCCACCAACAGTGGAGGAGCGTTCCTCTTTCTCTATATCCTCGCCAGAATCTGCTTTCAACTGAGTTTTTGATCTTAGTCATTCTGACTGGTGTGAGGTGGAATCTCAGGGTCATTTGATTTGCATTTCCCTGATGACTAAGGGTGTTAAACATTTCTTTAGGTGCTTCCCTGCCATTCGAATTTCCTCAACTGAGAATTCTCTGTTTATCTCCGTGCCCCATTTTTTAGTAGGGTCTCTGGAGTCTGTTTTTAAATAATTTATTTATTTCTATTTTATGCACATTGCTATGTCTTTGCTTGCATGTATGTCTGTGTGAGACTGTCAGATCTTGGAGTTACAGATGGTTGTAAGCGGCTATGTGGGTGCTGGGAATTGAACTAGGGTCCATCTGGAAGAGCAGTCAGTACTCTTAACCACTGCGCCATCTCTCCAGCCCCTTCTCTGGAGTCTTAAGTTATTCTTGAGTTCTTTGTATATATTGGATATTAGCCCTCTGTCAGATATAGGATTGGTAAAGGGCTATAAGAATGGATCGATTTGCATTCTTCTATTTTCCTTTTCTCTCCCCTCCCTGACCCCCTGGTCTCTTTTCTTGTCTGGCCCTATGCACTTGTACGTCTCTGGCATTTAAGAGGAACTTCCATTTTAGCTATTAGTATGTATCCTTCACTAGTCTTTCTATACTTCCTCACCTCTAACCACACACACTTCCAGTACCTTCTTCTGTGAGGTCAGCTTTTGAAGGTACGCAGATGAGGCTGTGTAATACTTATCTTTCTTTGTCTCTATTATTCCATGGAGTGTGTGTGTGTGTGTGTGTGTGTGTGTGTGTGTGTCTGTCTGTCTGTCTGTCTGTCTGTGTGACTGTGTGTCTGTGTGGAGTGCATGAGAGGAAATCTTTGTCACCAGTCACCGTCCACTTTTGAGAGTTTTTCCCCATCTTTATTAAATTGGGTATTTCTTATTTACATTTCAAATGTTATTCCCTTTCCCAGTTTGCAGGCCAACATCCCCCTTAACCCCTCCCCATCCCATTCTCTATGGGTGTTCCCCTCCACACCCTCCTCCCATTACCACCCTCCCCCCAACAATCACATTCACTGGGAGTCCAGCCTTGGCAGGACCCAGGGCTTCCCCTTCCACTGGTGCTCTTACTAGGATATTCATTGCTACCTATGAGGTTGGAGCCCAGGGTCAGTCCATGTATAGTCTTTAGGTAGTGGCTTAGTCCCTGGAAGGTCTGGTTGCTTGGCATTGTTGTTCATATGGGGTCTCAAGCTCCTTCAAGCTCTTCCAGTCCTTTCTAAGATTCCTTCAACGGGTGTCCTGTTCTCAGTTCAGTGGTTTGCTGCTGGCATTCGCCTATGTATTTGCCATATTCTGGCTGTGTCTCTCATCCGGTTGCTGTCAGCCTGCACTTCTTTGCTTCATCCATCTTATCTAGTTTGGTGGCTGTATAAGTATGGACCACATGTGGGGCAGGCTCTGAATGGGTGTTCCTTCAGCCTCTGTTCTAAACTTTGCCTCCCTATTCCCTCCCAAGGATATTCTTGTTCCCCTTTTAAAGAAGAAGTGAAGCGTTCGCATTTTGGTCATCCTTCTTGAGTTTCATGTGTTCTGTGCATCTAGGGTAATTCCAGCATTTGGGCTAATATCCACTTATCAATGAGTGCATACCATGTGTGTTTTTCTGTGATTGGGTTACCTCACTCAGGATGATATTTTCCAGTTCCATCCATTTGCCTATGAATTTCATAAAGTCATTGTTTTTGATAGCTGAGTAGTATTCCATTGTGTAAATGTACCACATTTTCTATATCCATTCCTCTGTTGAAGGGCATCTGGGTTCTTTCCAGCTTCTGGCTATTATAAATAAGGCTGCTATGAACATAGTGGAGCATGTGTCTTTGTTGTATGTTGGAGCATATTTTGGGTATATGCCCAAGAGAGGTGTAGCTGGGTCCTCAGGTAGTGCAATGTCCAATTTTCTGAGGAACCTCCAGACTGATTTATAGAATGGTTGTACAGTATGCAATCCCACCAACAATGGAGGAGTGTTCCTCTTTCTCCACATCCTCACCAGCATTTGCTATCACCTGAGTTTTTGATCTTAGCCATTCTCACTGGTGTGAGGTGAAATATCAGGGTTGTCTAGATTTGCATTTCCCTGATGACTAAGGGTGTTAAACATTTCTTTAGGTGTTTCTCAGCCATTTGACATTCCTCAGCTGCGAATTCTTTGTTTAGCTCTGAACCCCACTTTTTAATAGGGTTATTTGTCTCCCTGCAGTCTAACTTTGTGAGTTCTTGTATATTTTGGATATAAGCCCTCTATAAGTTGCAGGATTGGTAAATATCTTTTCCCAATCTGTTGGTTGCCATTTTGTCCTAACAACAGTGTCTTTTGCCTTTCAGAAGCTTTGCAGTTTTATGAGATCCCATTTGTCGATTCTTGATCTTAGAGCATAAGCCATTGGTGTTTTGTTCAGGAAATTTTCTCCAGTGCCCATGTGTTCAAGATTCTTCCCCACTTTTTCTTCTATTAGTTTGAGTATATCTGATTTGATATGGAGGTCCTTGATCCACTTGGACTTAAGCTTTGTACAGGGTGATAAGCATGGATCGATCTGCATTCTTCTACATGCTGACCTCCAGTTGAACCAGGACTATTTGCTGAAAATGCTATCTTTTTTCCATTGGATGGTTTTGACTCCTTTGTCAAAAATCAAGTGACCATAGGTGTGTGGGTTCATTTGTGGGTCTTCAATTCTATTCCCCTGGTCTATCTGTCTGTCTCTGTACCAATACTATACAGTTTTTATCACTATTGCTCTGTAATACTGCTTGAGTTCAGGGATAGTGATTCCCCCAGAAGTCCTTTTATTGTTGAGGATAGTTTTAGCTATCCTGAGTTTTTTGTTATTCCAGATGAATTTGCAAATTGTTCTAACTCTATGAAGAATTGGGTTGGAAATTTGATGGGGATTGTATTGAATCTGTAGACCACTTTTGGTAAAATGGCCATTTTTACTATATTAATCTTGCCAATCCATGAGCGTGGGAGATCTTTTCATCTTCTGAGATATTCAATTTCTTTTTTTTAAGAGACTTGAAGTTCTTATCATACAGATCTTTCACTTGCTTGGTTAAAGTCACACCAAGGTATTTTATATTATTTGGAACTATTATGAAGGATGTCATTTCCCTACTTTCTTTCTCAGCTTTTTTCTCTTTTGTGTAGAGGAAGGCTACTGATTTATTTGAGTTCATTTTATACCCAGCCACTTTGCTGAAGGTGTTTATCAGGTTTAGTAATTCTCTGGTGGAACTTTTGGGGTCACTTAAATATACAATCATATCATCTGCAAATGGTGATATTTTGACTTCTTCCTTTCCAATCTGTATCCCTTTGATCACCTTTTGTTGTCTGATTGCTCTGGCTAGGACTTTGAGAACTATATTGAATAAGTAGGGAGAGAGTAGGCAGCCTTGTCTAATCCCTGATCTAGTGGGATTGCTTCAAATTTCTCTCCATTTAGTTTAATGTTAGCTACTGGTTTGCTGTATATGACTTTTACTATGTTTAGGTATGGGCCTTGAATTCCTGTTCTTTCCAGGACTTTTATCATGAAGGGGTGTTGAATTTTGTCAAATGCTTTCTCAGCATCTAATGAAATGATTATGTGGTTTTTATCTTTCAGTTTGTTACTATAGTAGATTACGTTGATGGTTTTCTGTATATTAAACCATCCCTGCATACCTGGGATGAAGCATGCTTCATGATGGATGATTGTTTTGATACGCTCTTGGATTCAGTTTGCAAGAATTTTATTGAGTATTTTTGCATCAATATTCATAAGGAAAATTGGTCTGACATTCTCTTTCTTTGTTGGGTCTTTGTGTGGTTTAGGTATAAGAGTAATTGTGGTTTCATAGAAGGAATTCGGTAGCGCTCTGTCTGTTTCAATTTTGTGGAATAGTTTGGATAGTATTGGTATGAGGTCTTTTTGAAATTCTGATAGAATTCTGCACTGAACCCATCTGGACGTGGGCTCTTTTTGGTTGGGAGACTAATGAGTGCTTCTATTTCTTTAGGAGTTATGGGGTTGTTTAACTGGTTTATCTGTTTCTGATTTAACTTCGGTACCTTGTATCTGCCTAGGAAATTGTCCATTTCCTTCAGATTTTCAAGGTTTGTTGAATATAGGCCTTTGTAGTAGGATCTGATGATTTTTTGAATTTCCTCTGATTCTGTTGTATTATCTCCCTTTTCATTTCTGATTTTGTTAATTTGGACACACTCTCTGTGTCCTCTGGTTAGTCTGGCTAAGGGTTTATCTGTCTTGTTGATTTTTCTCAAAGAACCAGCTTTTGGTTCTGTTGATTCTTTGCTTAATCCTTTTTGTTTCTACAAGGTTGATTTCAGCTGTGAGTTTGATTATTTCCTGCCTTCTACTCCTCCTGGGTGTATTTCCTTCTTTTTGTTCTAGAGCTTTTAGGTGTGCTGTCAAGCTGCTGATATATGCTCTTTTTTGTTTCTTTCTGCAGTCACTCAGAGCTATGAGTTTTCCTCTTTGCACAGCTTTCATTGTGTCCCATATGTTTGGGTATGTTGTACCTTCATTTTCATTAAATTATAAGAAGTCTTTAATTTCTTTCTTTATTTCTTCCTTGACCAGGTTATCATTGAGTAAAAAGCATTGTTCAACTTCCATGTATATGTTGGCGTTCTTTCCTTATTGTTATTGAAGACACGCTTTAGCAGGTCTTATAGGTCTTTAGTGGTCTGATAGGACACATGGGATTATTTCTTTCTTTCTGTATCTGTTGAGGCCTGTTTTGTGACCGATTATATGGTCAATTTTGGAGAAAGTACCATGAAGTAGTGAGAAGAAGGTATATCCTTTTGTTTTAGGATAGAATGTTCTATAAATATCTGTTAAGTCCATTTGGTACATAACTTCTGTTAGTCTACGTGTTTTCCTCTAGAGTCAGAAATGTGGGCAGAGTTTAGTCTCCTCTGGTTTCTCAGGCATGTCTGCCCCTCTGAAGGTCTAGCTCTCCCTCCCACAGGATTTGGGTGCAGGAAGCTGTTTGACTGGGTTCATTCAGATCCAGGTGCAGTCTGGACTGCAGAGATTTTTAAAGACAAATTTTCTCACTAGCTTGGACCTTACCACATAGTCTAGGCTTGGATTACCTATGAAACCTGAGGATCCACATCCTCACAAGCCCTGTATTATATACACTACACACTATACACAACACATGCAGCAAACACACAAACACACATATGAATACACTCCTAATCTCTTTGAGTTCTGGAGATAAGGAGTGAATCAGTCAGCAAATGAGTTATTTCTCTTAGGAATATTTGGATGACCCTTAGTTCATCCTCTATGATATTTTCCCTGTGACATTTGTGAAATGTTCAGGCTGTTAACATTTGGCTTGCTGTCTCAAGGGATCCCCAGGGACGTCTTAAGTTGTGTGGACCATTTGTGGAATGTGTTAATTCTGCACCTTCTTATCTCCATGTAACATGTGCTATTACTTAGGTCTAGTTCAGTTCATTTTGGTCTTGTTATGCATCTAAACTTGCAAGTCACTGTGTTTGTCATGGTTTTTGGTATTGAAGCTGCAAAGATAGAAATGCTTACAGAACTACTGAGTGGTGGGGACAGATGTAGAGCTTGTGAGAGGCAGTCAAAGGAAGGTCAATATGGAAGCATCTAGCTTTCCTTCATTCTCATTTGTCACTGTTCAGGGTCTCCTTCATCATGTGGACATACATAAACTTTTGTATCTGGAGTCCTTTAAAAACCATGAACGTCAAAATCTAAACAAAGGGATGAATGTGACTCATCCTGGAATCCTTTACTGTTGCCTTCCTGTAAACAGTAATATCTCTCTGAAAGAGTTAAGATACAGATAGCATTGCTCAGGTATTTCAGAGGACTAGAACACCCCTATTTTCAGTGATTAAGCTAAATCAAACAAAGTCGACTGGAAGAAAACTCAGGTAGGAATAGAGAACTAGGGGGAGTTGAAGAGCCCTAAAGGCTATTTATTAGCCCTACCTCACTTTCTTCTTCTGGTTTCCAGCATCTTTGGGTTAACTCAGTCTTTCTGGAGCAAAAACTTCCACTTCCAAAACTCCTGCTATTCTCTTGCTCTTTCTTCTGATGGTGTCTGAGCATTAGAGTAGAATTTGTCTAACACTAGTCTGTAGGAATGGGTCCTTATGTTCCACTGGTCTTCTCTGGCCCATCTGGTATTGATTTCCCAGTCTCTCCTCTGTTGGCCACTGTGTGTCAGTTGGTGTTAGCTGAGCATTGGGTTATCATGTTTGTATCTACACCATGCCAGGGGCCAGCCCTGGCATTAGTCTTCTTTCTTGTGTTGGTTCTTCTTGAGGCAGTGGAGAGGAAGAGCATCGGTGGAGGGTAAGACTTTGCCTTACAATATATGGGGGTACAACTTTGTCTTACAAGATATTTAGGGTTGTTGTATAATAATAAGTTTACTTATCTAAATCTAAATTACTATGTTACTGTAGCTGATTTACTTATCTATGTCTAAGTCACTATGCTCTACTACTGTAACTGACCCACCTTCTGTGTTCCTCTGAGGCCAGAAACTGCAGACTCTGGCATTTAGTACCTCATTCTAAAACAGCAGGAGATAAAGTAGAGAATTAATTGCTAGAGCCTTTTCCCTTTTGTCCCTATGCCTCCTGCTTGTCAAGCTAGGGGGAAGTTTGGAGCAATAAACTTCTATTGAACCAAGAGAAGTGAATAGCACTTGCAGAAGGAAAAACTTTTACATAGGCAAATATGCATAAACTTATATAAGTTCATATATAGATTGATAAATGTACATTTATACATTTCCATTCAATCAGTTGGGCCTAGCTTACATGAATTCTCACAATTACATTCTTACACATACACATGTGTACATTCTCACAATTACTTACTTATACACCCATACTTACATATGCATATAGAGCAAAGACCAAGCACCGGTGCAGAAAGAACTCACTCATTCTGGACGAAAGATGAGCTCCAATCTTTATTGCACAGAGAAAGAAATAGTTTCTACCCTTTTAATGCTAAATAAATTAAACCCAAGTTTGTGAGCGAAAAGACTTGTTTCTTTTAATAAAACTAAAACTGCATTGCTATTGAGAAATGACCTGTTCTGTCCTATGGTAAGGAAAAATCTGCCTGCTCCTTCTGCTCTCTCCAAGTCTCTAAGTTATTCCACTCTGCATTTCTTCTCAGCCCAGATCTTTCTTGCTCAGTTCTCCTTAGCACACTTCTTCTTAGCTTAGTTCTCCTTCACTCAGTCCTCTCCAGCTCAGTCCTTTCCAGCTCAGTCCTCCTCCAGCTGTCTTCTCCAGCTCAGTCCTGACTCTTCTCTTTGTCCTCAGCACTTAAACATCTTTCAGAATACATAATCGCATGTTACAAATTTCACCACAAATTCACATGAAAAGTCAAATCATAAATTGAAATAGAAGTTTACAATAGAGAATGTTTACATGCATATCCATCAGAAGTAATTATCTGGTTAACCATCCATCACCTGTCACAGCTCCACAGGTCCACTGAAGGGTTAAAACCATAACTAAGTTATTAGTGAAGTTTTGTATAGATAAACCTGGTCAATATTTTATCCTCTGTCCTAGCACCTATAATAAATCATTATTTCCCTTTTTATGACCTTTGGTTAATTGTTTTACAACCTCTTGGAATGTGCTCTGAGTAGGAGAATGTCTGGTTACTATCTAAGAGCAATTAACTGATGACACTTGGGAGACTGGCAGAGTTCTCACTGTAGTTTTGACTGTCAAAAAAAGACTTAGTAGCAGTCCCACTATAAAAGAGCTTAATAATCACTGATATAACTTTAGGAATTCTTATAGGATCATCATTAAGACTAAGAAGTCATCTATTTGTCTATATAGCATCACTACGAGACAGTACATCTTTGTAGATTTGCAGAGATCTGCTCCAAAGGGGCATGCTATTACTTAATGATTGTTATATGTGTTTAATAATAACAGGAAACGCATTTTAATAGCAGGAATCTTTCCTAAAATGAATACCTTACAGCCTTGCTTAATAAGGGTGAACCAGTCACAGATTATATAATAATCTGAGGCTGGTCATCTCAGGAACCATCTCTCCAACCCATCCTTTTCTATTTCTTGTCAGATAGGGACTTCCTTTCTAGAAAGCATTAAAGCTTTTATTTAATATGTGACTTAAGTTGGTTCCTCTCTGAAATATACCTTCTCTTAAAGACTATTACCTAGTAAAACATTCAAAAAATAATAGTAGGAGTTTATCAGCTGAACACTGCCCTTAGTATAAAATTTCCCTCAGCTCTTGCATTTGTGTATGTATTAGAAATTCATCGTTACCTGGTACAGCTGATGAACCCACTTCTCAAAAATAATATATTGATGTAAAAAAAAAAAACACCACCCAAAACAACACACAATCTAAGATTACAAAGGAATCTATATATTAGAAATAAAAATTTCAAAAACAAAAATTTATGACACTTATTCTAAATAGTAAGATCTAATGGTTAATTTATGCCCAATAGTAAGCAGATCTAATCACTACCTTAACCTAGAAATTGTAACATTGTGTTTTATATGTCATGCTATCTACAACTGAAGTAAAATGTAAAAATTAATAAGTTTTAAAAGTCAAAGGTAATGATTCTGTTTCTACAGTTTGTTGACTACATTCGTGATGAAATCAAATTGTACATAAGTCAGTGAGAAATTAAGATGTAATGTCACCTCTCTAGAGGCCATGGGACCTAGAGAATGGAGCCAATAGCTGAGGTGGGTTGAAGCCTCATTCAGTAGCTGACTTTACTCAGAGCATCAGACAATTTATACTCTGAGGGTTGATAAGGGTCACCTGAGTAAAGGGTCCAACCACAAGGACAAGCCACATTGTGTCACAAACATGTTTTCCCGTAGAGACATATAAAAATGGATCCAGTTGAAATGATTGATCTGAAGTAAACTCAGTCCCATTCACTACACCTGGGAGGAGCACAAAAGCACATTCCATGCTTTGCAGGACCTGAGGTCACAAGATTCCCGTTTTCTTGGAGTTGTTTCATAAGCACTCGGAACTTTCCTTACACAACGCCATTCTTGGACCATATTCTGACAATGTAATTCATTCCCGCTACTGTTTATTAATATGTAACTTCTCCTATTTAGGGACCCCTTAGGGCACTAGACTTTTGTTCTGGATGAGAAGTATGTGCTATTCCTATCCTGCAGGGAACTACCAGGAACGTCAGCTGCAGATGTGCAAACTTCTTACTTGAAGTTTTTTACATCTGTATCTATAACCCAGTTATTCAGAGGGGTTTGTTTGATGCCTTGCTTAGTACTTCACACACATCTCATGTTTACTTTAAATATCTTTTGCTTCTAAGTGAGTTTTTGTTGTTGTTGTTCTTATTACTGTTTTGTCCTTTGAGACAGGGTTTCTCTGTGTAGCCCAAGGTGTCCTGGAACCAGGCTGGCTTCGAATTCAGAGATCCTCCTGCCTCAGCCTCTTGAGTGCTGGGATTAAAAGTGTGCACCACCACTGCCTGGCTCATCCTGCTTATTTTTATTAGGACTATAAAATGTTTGGGGTTTTTTGTTTGGTTGGTTTTTTTTTTTTTTAAAGTAGACATCTCTTTAAAGGCAGTCACTGAAGTAACAGACTTCTCCTAAGTCTGGTCAGGACAGTGGTTCTCAACCTGTGGGTTGCAACCCCTTTCACAAGGGTGGCTTCAGATATCCTGCATATCATATATTTACATTATGACTCATAGCAGTAGCAAAGTTATAGTTACAAAGTTCCAACAAAAATAATCTTATGGCTAGGGGTCACCACAATACGAGGAGCTGTATTAAAGGACTGCAGTATTCGGAAGGTTCAGAACCAGTGGATCAGGAAAATCTACTCTATCTAGCAAATGCGATTTGGAAGGCACTGATTAAAGTGTGGAGTGCTAGCAGTGGTTCTTGTGTTCTAAAGTTGTAATTCTGTGACTTTTCTCCAGGTCTGCCAACTAAGCCAGAGAATATTTCCTGCATCTTTTACTTCGACAGGAATCTGACTTGCACTTGGAGTCCAGAGAAGGAAACCAATGATACCAGCTACACCGTGAGGATGACTTAGTAAGTGTGGGAAGTATGTGTGTGCTCTCAGTGGGGGATGACTTAGTAAGTGTGGGAACTGCATGTATGTGCTCCTGTGTGATCTCAGCAGGAAGCGGGGCTTCTGATTCACCCAAGTCAAGTTACTTAGGAAGGATGGCATTTCTCAATAACCTGTGGGTGACAGCTGTATTTGTAAAGTGGCTGGGTGGCATTCCAGTTCCTTGTAGACATGCTGACAGGATTGAATCTGAAGAGGGAGGACTATAGACCATATGGTGATCTGCCATTAGAGATGCCAGAGTGGCTAAGAGTGGTCTCCAGTTAGGAGCATGGTGGGAAAGTCTTCATTCACACATTTGGTTTTGCTCCTCTTCTTTCCAGAAGGAGCTATACCTCTGCTTGACTGTTATTTGTTTTCTCATGGATCCAGATATAGTGTGGCTGTGGCCTAGAGCTAAAAGGACTTGCCTCATCCTGCCACTGATTTCTATGGTACTGTTTGTCAGTTCAGTGGTCACTGACTTTTCCTTACCACCTCAAGCATCCCTTTTGACCATTTTTCCATTTGAATAAAATTTTTTATCATTTAAAAGTTATGATTCTATTCATAAGCCAAGTGTTTTAGTATGTGCAAGTTTTAAATGTTTTTTTCCTAAGAAAGCTAATGAAACTATTCATTTGTGTTCCTCTAGAAACTCAGGCTGGATACTATTGTTAGATGGACTTTTGTTTTTGTCTATTTCAAGTAGAGCCAATTATTACAAGGATGTTGGTGGTGGTGGTGATGTTGGTGGGATGTGTCTGTCTGTGTCTGTCTGTCTTTGTGGGTTCACACATGTGTGCACTCAAAGGGAAGTCTACATTTACAAAAGAAGAAAAGAACAAATACTTGCCCTGAGGAAGAGAGAAGAGGTGGGTAGTTTTTAAGTTGAGACTTCAAAGACATCTGGAAGAGTGGAAAAGAAGAGAAAGGGTATAGTTCCAGGGTTGTGACCTGAATACCTGCAAACATTAATCACAACCCTAGCAACGGTCACAGCCACACTTTCAGTTTACATGACTTTATTTATTTCACCCTATACAGACCTATATCTGTGCTTATGACCATGATACACCACCCTGGGAGCCACGTTTTTGCATCAGAAACCCTCAAGGTCCTTTCTGATCCTCAGAATCCAAATGTCTAATGTCTCTCCTTCTCCAGCACAACTTGCAAGTTGAGCCTCCTGGTCAGTTCTGCTCCATGTCCACAACCCGAGAGCCACATAGGCCATGGCTGTGCCCCCCTGACACTGCTCTAGAGGCAGGCACCTGGGAGAATGGAGCTGATTAATGGACTAAAGTCTCATGTGGTAGCCAACTTAATTCAGAGTTATCAGACAAATATATCAGAGTACTTATACTCTGAGGGTTAAGAAAGGTCACGTGACTAAACGTCTCACGAGTTCAAGCTTTAATCAATCACAAGAACAAACTACATGCAGCAAAACACGTTCTTCCATACAGGTATATAAAGGATAATTTAAATATTTAATTGACTAATAATAGTAATCAATAACAAGTAGTGTGAAGTAAACCCACTCTTATCCGCTATGCCTGGGAGGAGCATGAAAACACGTTCCAAGAACAATTCTATGTTTCGAAGAAACTGAGGTCACAAGACTCTTGCCTTGTTTCCTTGGAGTGTCTCCTAAGTGCTCAATACTCTCTTCACAGGCATCCATTCCTGGGCCATGTTCTGACACCCACTCACCTGATTCCTGTTAATAGCAGCTTGAGAGGGTCTATCAATTCACCATCAATCATCGATCATTACCTGTTATATATGACCTGTCTATTATTTCTTGTCTTAGTATTTTGTTGCTATGAAGAGACACCATGACCAAGGCAACTCTTTCAAAAGAAAGAATTTAACTGGAGCTTACTTCTAGTTTCAGAGAGTTAGTCCATTAGCATTATGGTGGGAAGCACACAGTCACGGCACTGGAGCAGTAGCTGAGAACTTTACATCCTGATACGTATGTACAGCAGCAAGAGAGGGAAGGGGAGAAGGGAGAGAGGTGGGCAAGAGAGGAGGGGAGACACACATACACTGGTTCTCAACGCCCACCCCCTGTGATACATCTCCTTCAACAGGCCACACCTCTTAATCCTTCCCAAATGGTTCATCAGTCTATGGGGAGGCATTCTCACTCAAGTCGCCACATCTACCTATGCCCTATCTGTCATCTCTCTAATCTATCTGTCTTTTATCTGTTATCTGTATGAATAAGCCATCTATCTTAATGAGTTTTTTAAAACGATATATACAAATGATAAAAGAGTTCAGCTAGAAACATACATTTTAGTTGTATTGTCAAAAGACAATTATTTAAACATGTTTATGAGTAGCTTTCCAAGTATCTCTGACAAATCACATAAATATGTTTTTATAAAATGGTGATTATTCTGTACATGATATGCATCCTTCAAACTTCTGTACCAAACTCATGTTGAATATCTTTTCTTTTTAAAGCTCCTATGGGAAGAGCAGTTGCACTGTTAATGCTACAGAGGCTTCGTGTTCTTTTCCCTCTTACTGTGCAATAGCCCCAGACAACTGCAGTGTTGAAGTAGAAGCTCAAAACAACGATGGTAAAGCTATATCTGCCATCACATATTGGGATTTAAACTCCATAGGTAAGTAGTTGATGGTGTCTGTGTAGGGGCATAGGAATTAATTGCTCTTCCAACTTCCCCTAATTAAGGAATCTTTAGGTTCAAAGCAGACTCAAAGTTTGAGGGAATTATACACATACACACACACACACACACACACACACACACACACACACACACACACACACACTGTGGGCCTGTTGAGGTTTGGTCTATTGCTGTGTGTTGTAATGCTAAATTCTGTATCACAAGGTCTAGTTGCCCCAAGACAAATGAATTCTCATGTATGCCAGCTTTTGTTGGGCAAACCTTACTCCTTAGTTTAAAACTATTGGTAGAATAAAGATGCCTACAGCCTGTAGCTAGGCAAAGCCAGGTAGGCGGGCCTTCGGTTCCCAGGCTTGGGGTCTGAGAAGAGACCATGAGGAGAAAGAGAGGGAGATAGAAGAAGGTGCCTTAGGGTTGGTGGATCGTGAACTCAGGGCCATGATCAGTTGGAGCAGGAGCAGCCCAGGTGGAACAATGGCAAGTGATATCTCAGGATTATTAACAGGGAAGTAGAAAAAGTACCATAGAGGGTTGATGTCTGCCCAGCCCTAATGCTTTAAGGCTTATTATAAATATAAAAGTTATGTATCTTTTATTTGGGAACTAAATGATCTAAGGTGGAGTAGAAACACAGAAATAATATTTACCACAACAGACCCACTAGTAGGTATGTAGTGTTACAGAAGAAAGAAGAAAGGGAGGGAGAAAAAAAGGGCAAAGTGGAGGGAGAGGAAGGAAAGAATTAATTAGACGAGAGAAGAAAGAACAATAAACAAGAGGTGTCTTGCTGACCACTAATCTCTTTTGCAGTATGTAGCATAAATGGTCCTCAGAGAAATGACCATGGCCCCGTCTCCAACATGCCATCATTGCCCGTGAAAGAAATGAGGGGCTCCTTTCTTTAAAAATGTGTTGTCAATTGTGATCTTTCAAAATTTTTTCAAAAGTCAATTTTTACCATGTAGTTTAAAGGAATTGGTAAATACAATTAATATACTATAAATTCAAAACTCTAAAGTATGCACAAAGTTGTGCAAATATTACCATGAAATTAAGAAATAGGAGTAAGTTCAATGTAGTCAGGAAACATCATAATTATCAGAAACAAGTCCCCAATCATTTATTGACCTTTTCTTCTAACATCTAACAAGTTCAACATTTTTTTCTCTTATTTTTATGGATTTGTCTATTAGGAACTTTTCATATAAATAGAATTGTATAATAAATGCCCTTTTTGAAAAAAATCTGGCTTCTATAATATATTCAGAGTCTGTTATATATTACTACATTTTCTTTATTTACATTTCAAATGTTACCCCCTTTCCTGGTTTCCCCTCCAGAAAACCCCTATCCCATACCCCTCCCCATGCGTCTATGAGGGAGTTCCCCAACCCAGCCACCACACCTTCCTTTCCTGCCCTGGTATTTCCCTACACTGGGACATCCGACCTTCACAGGGCCAAGGGCCTCTCCTCCCCTTGATGCCCAACAAGGCCATCCTCTGCTACATGTGCTGCTGGAGCCATCAGTCCCTCCATGTGTACTCTTTTCTTGATGGTTTAGTCCTTTGGAGCTCTGGGGAGTCTGGTTTGTTGATATTGTTGTTCTTCCTATGGGGTTGCAAACCACTTCGGCTCCTTCAGTCCTTTCTCTAACTCCTCCATTGGGGACCCTGTTCTCAGTCCAATGGTTGGCTGTGAGCATCCACCTCTGTATTTGTCAGGCTCTGGCAAAGCCTCTCAGGAGACAGCTATTTTAGACTCCTGTCAGCATGTACTTCTTAGCGTCAGCAATATTGTCTGGGTTTGGTGGCTGTATATGGGCTGGATCCCCAGGTGGGGCAGTCTCTGGATGAACTTTCCTTCACTCTCTGCTCTAAATTTTGTCTCTGTATTTCCTCCTGTGAATATTTTGTTCCCCCTTCTAAGAAGGACTGAAGCATCCACACTTTGGTCTTCCTTCCTCTTGAGCTTCATGTGGTCTGTAAATTGTATCTTGAGTAATCTGAGCTTTTGGGCTAATATCTACTTATCAGTGAGTGCATACCATGTGTGTTCTTTTGTGATTGGGTTACCTCACTCAGGATATTTTCTAGTTCAATCCATTTGCCTAAGAATTTCATGAAGTTTTTGTTTTTGATAGCTGAGTAGTACTCCACTGTGTAGATGTGCCAAATTTTCTGAATCCATTACTCTGTTGAAGGACGTCTGGGTTCTTTCCAGCTTCTGGCTATTATAAATAAGGCTGCTATGAACATAGTGGAGCATGTGTCCTTGTTATATGTTGGAGAATCTTTTGGGTATATGACCAGGAATGGTATAGCTGGGTATACCATTCAAGTAGTACAATGTCCAATTTTCTGAGGAACCTCCAGACTGATTTATGGAATGGTTGTACCAGTCTGCAATCCCACCAACAATGGAGGAGTGTTCCTCTTCCTCCACATCCTTGTCAACCTCTGCTGTCATCTGAGTTTCTGATCTTAGCCATTCTGACTGATGTGAGGTGAAATCTCAGGGTTGTTTTGATTTGATTTCCCTGATGACTAAGGGTCCTTCTCTGCCATTCGAGTTTCCTTACCTGAGAATTCTGTTTATATCTGTTCCCCATTTTTAATAGGGTTATTTGGGTCACTGGAGTCTAACTTCTTGAGTTCTTTGTATGTATTGGATATTAGCCCTCTATCAGATCTAGGATTAAAGATCTTTTCCTAATCTGTTGGTTACCATTTTGTCCTAATGACAGTGCCTTACAGAAGTTTTGCAATTTATGAAGTCCAATTTGTCGATTCTTAATCTTAGAGCACAAGCCACTAGTGTTCTGTTCAGGAAAATTTTCCCTGTTCCCATTTGTTCAAGACTTTTTCCCACTTTCTCTTCTATTAGATTCAGTGTATCTGGTTTTATGCGGAGGTCCTTGATCCACTTGGACTTGAGCTTTGTACAGGTCAATAAGAATGGGTCAATTTTCATTCTTCTACATGCTGACCTGCACTTGAACCAGCACCATGTATAGAAATGCTATCTTTTTTCCATTAGATGTTTTTAGCTCCTTTGTAGGTGTGCTGGTTTATTTCTGGGTCTTCAAGTCTACTCCAGATATCTATAGATATTTTCATTGCCTTCATTTCTCTCCATTTAGTTTGATGTTGGCTACTGGTTTGCTGTATATTGCTTTTACTATGTTTAGGTATGGGTCTTGAATTCCTGATCTTTCCAAGACTTTTACCATGAAGGGGTATTGAATTTTGTCAAATGCTTTCTTAGCATCTAATGAGATGATCATGTGGTTTTTTCTTTGAGTTTGTTTATATAGTGAATTATGTTGATGGATTTCCATATATTGAGCCATCCCTGCATCCCTGGGATAAAGCCTACTTGATCATGGTGAATGATTATTTTGATGTGTTCTTGGATTCAGTTTGCAAGAATTTTATTGAGTATTTTTGTGTCAATACTCATCAGGGAAATTGGTCTGAAGTTCTCTTCCTTTGTTGGGTCTCTGTGGTTTAGGTAAAAGCATAATTGTGGCTTCATCTCTTCATTGAATGAATTGGGTAGTGTTCCTTCTGTTTCTATTTTGTGGAATAGTTTGAAGAGTATTGGTGTGAGGTCTTCTTTGAAGGTCTGATAGAATTCTGCACTAAACCCATCTGGTCCTGGGCTCTTTTTTTTTTTTTTTTTGGTTGGGAGACCTTTAATGACTGCTTCTATTTCTTTAGGGGTTATGGGAATGTTTAAATGGTTTATCTGTTCCTGATTTAACTATCTACCTATAAAATTGTCCATTTCATCCAGATTTTCCAGTTTTGTTGAGTATAGCCTTTTGTAGTAGGATCTGATGATTTTTTTTAATTTCCTCAGATTCTGTTGTTATGTCTTCCTTTTCATTTCTGATTTTTGTTAATTTAGATACTGCCTCTTTGCCCTCTGGGTAGTCTGGCTAAGGGTTTATCTATTTTGTTGATTTTTCTCAAAGTACCAGATCCTGGTTTTGTTGATTCTTTGTCTAGTTCTTTTTGTTTCTATTTGGTTGATTTCAGCCCTGAGTTTGATTATTTCCTGCATCTACTCCTCTGGGGTGTATTTGCTTCTTTTTGTTCTAGAGTTTTCAGGTGTGCTGTCAAGCTACTAGTGTATAATTTCTCCAGCTTCTTTTTGGAGGCACTCAGAGCTATAAGTTTTCCTCTTAACACTGCTTTCATTGTGTCCCATAAGTTTTGGTATGTTTTGCCTTTGTTTTCATTAAATTCTAAAAAGTCTTTACTTTCTTTCTAAATTTCTTCCTTGACCAAGTTGTCATTGAGTAGAGCATTGTTCAGCTTCCATGTGTATGTGGGCTTTCTGTTGTTTTTGTTGTTATTGAAGACCAGCTTAGTCCTGGTGATCTGATAGGATGCATGGGATTATTTCAGTCTTCTTGTATCTGTTGAGGCCTATTTTGTGCCCAATTACATGGTCAATTTTGGAAAAGGTATCATGAGGTGCTGAGAAGAAGGTATATTCTTTTGTTTTAGGATGAAATGTTCTATTGAAATGTTAAATCCATTTGGTTCATAACTTCTGTTAGTTTCACTGTGTTTCTGTTTAGTTTCTGTTTTCATATCTGTCCATAATGAGAGTAGGGTGCTGAAGTCTCCCACTATTATTATGTGAAGTGCAATGTGTGCTTTGAGCTTTAGTAATGTTTCTTTTATGAATGGGGTGCCCTTGCATAAATGTTCAGAATTGATAGTGTATCTTGATAGATATTTCCTTTGGTGCTTATGAAGAGTCCTTCCTTATCTTTTTTGATAACTTTTGGCTGAAAATCCATTTTACTTGATATTAGAATGGCTACTCCAGCTTGTTTCTTGGGACCAAGTGTCTGTCTTTGTCACATAGGTGCATTTCCTGTATGCAGCAAAATGCTTGGTCCTGTTTATGTATCCAGTTGTTTAGTCTATGTCTTTTTATTGGGAAAGTGAGTCCTTTGATGTTAAGAGACATTAAGGAAAAATGATTGTTGCTTCCTGTTATTTTTGTTGTTAGAGGTGGAATTATGTTTGTGGGTTATCTTCTTTAGAGTTTGTGGGAAGAATACCTTACCTTCTTGATTATTCTAGGGTGTAGTTTCCCTCCTTGTGCTGGTCTTTTCCATCTATTATCATTTGTAGAGCTGGATTTGTGGATATTGTGTAAATTTTGTTTTGTCATGGTATATCTTGGTTTCTCCATCTATGTTAATTGAGAGTTTTGCTGTGTATAATAGTCTTGGCTGGCATTTGTGTTCTCTTAGGATCTGTATGACATCCACCCAGGATCTTCTGGCTTTCATAGACTCTGGTGAGAAGTCTGGTGTAATTCTGATAGGTCTGCTTGACCTTTTTCCCTTACTGCTTTTAATATTTCTTTGTTTTGTGTATTTGCTGTTTTGATTATTATGTGATGGAAGGAGTTTCTTTTCTGGTCCAGTCTATTTGGAATTCTGTAGGCTTCTTGTATGTTGATGGGCATCTCTTTCTTTAGGTTAGGGAAGTTTTCTTCTATAATTTTGTTGATATTTACTAGCCCTTTAAGTTGGGAATCTTTGCTCTCTTCTATACCTATTATCCTTAGGTTTGGTTTTCTCATTGTGACCTGTATTTCCTGGATGTTTTTGGCTAGGGACGTTTTGCATTTTGCATTTTCTTTGACTGTTATATCAATGTTTTCTATGGTATCTTCTGTACCTGAGATCTCTCTTCTATCTCTTGTATTCTGTTGGTGATACTTACGTCCATGACTCCTGGACTCTTTCCTAGGTTTTCTATCTCCAGGGTTGTCTCCCTTTGTGATTTCTTTATTGTTCTGATTTCCATTTTTAGATCCTGGATGGTTTTGTTCAATTTCTTCACCTGTTTGGTTGTGTTTTCCTATAATTCTTTAAGGGATTTTTGTGTTTCCTCTTTAAGGGCTTTTACCTGTTTATATGTGTTGTCCTGTATTTCTTTAAGGGAGTTATTTGTGTCCTTCTTAAAGTCCTCTATCATCATCATTAGATTTGATTTTAATATCTGAATCTTGCATTTTCTGGTGTATTGGGGTATCCAGGACTTGCTGTGGTGGGAGAACTGGGTTCTGATGATGCCAAGTAGCCTTGTTTTCTGTTGCTTGTGTTCTTGTGCTTGTCTCTAGACATCTGGTTATCTCTAGTGTTACCTCCCCTTGCTGTCTCTCACTGCAACCTGTCCCTCCTGTGATCCTGTTTGTGTCAGAACTCCTCGGAATCAAACTGCTTCTGGGATCCTGAAATCCTGGTGTGACCAAGCTCCTGAGATCCTGTTGTATCAGAGCTCCTGGGAATCAAGCTTTCTCAGGTTTTTGCAGTAGTACATGGGAAACCAGAGCCCTGGGTTTGCTCCAGGCACAGGTGCAAGCTGGAGGGAACCCATGCCTCTGGCTTGGCAGAGATTTGTGCTTCCCTGGTTCCTGTAGAGGTCCTGGTTACACTGGGTGTTAGGAAAGATGTGGTCTCAACTATGATCTCGTATGTGTCAGAGCTCCAGTACTCCTGGTTCTTCTGGGAGTTGGGCTCCCTCTGGGTGTCATAAGAGTGGATGCAGAGCCAGCACCCCAGGCCTGCTCCAGGTTTAGATTCATACCAGAAGGAGCCGGTGTGACTGGCTGAGTGGGGTTTCCTGCATCCCTGGATCCTGGGGGTACCCAGTTACTCTAGATGTTGGGGTAGATGTTGTGGCCTCTCCTGTGCTCCTGGGTGTTTTAGAGCACCTGGGAGTCAGGCTCCCTTTAGGTGTTGTAGGCATGGGTGCAGGGCCAGAGCCCCAGGTCTGCTCTGGGTGCAGGTTCAAACTATGATCCTGGGTGTATTAGAGCATCTAGGAGTCAGGCTTCCTCTGGGTGTTGTGGGAATGGGTGTGGAGCCAGTGCCCAAGGTCTGCTCAGGGCACTGGTTCAGACTGGAAGGGATCTGTGCCCCTGGCTGGGCAGGGTTTCCTGTGTCCCCGAATCCTGGCAGACCCAGTTATTCTAGGTGTTGAGGCAGATGTGGCCTCCTCACCTCTGACCCTGGGCTTGTCATATTCCATTTTTAAGGTTGAATTGTAGCCATGGGATGAATATATCATTGTGTTTATCCATTTGTCAGTTAATATATGCTTAGGTTGTTTCTATTATTTGATTACAATGAATAGTGCATCTGTGAATATTTTTGTAAACTTTTACTTGAAAATACGTTAAATTTATGCCTACTGCAATTGCTATGTCATGTAACTTAATTTAACTTCTTGAAGATTTACCAAACTTTGTCAAAGTGATTGTACCATTTATCATTCTCATTGGTAGATTATAAAAGTTCCAGTGTCCTTATAGCTTCTCTGTCTTTGTTAGGGTTTTACTGCTGTGAACAGACAAGGTGACTCTTATAAGGACAACATTTAATTGGGGCTGACTTACAGGTTCAGAGGTTCAGTCCATTTTCATCAAGGTGGGAGCATGGCAGCATCTAGGCAGGCATGGTGCAGGAGTAGCTGAGAGTTCTACATCTTCATCTGAAGGCTGCTAGTGGAGGACTGATTTCCAGGCACCTAGGATGTGGGTCTCAAAGCCCATAGTCATGCCTGTTCCAACAGGGCCACACCGCCTAATAGTACCACTCTGTGGGCCAAGCATATACAAATCATCACATTCTGTGATGCATTTTTGTCCCTCTTTTTACAGTTGTTCTGGTGAATGTGAAGTGGTATCTCATTTTGGTCCTGATTCACATTGTGGCATCTACAATGACTAATGTCTCATTTAACAAATTTATCCCTTTTTAATTGTCTTTCTTTTTTTATTTTTTTTTTTTTTTTTTTTTTTGCTTTTTTTTTTTTTTTTTTTTTTTTTTTTTGTTGTTGTTTTTTTTTTTTTTCTTTTCAAGGCTGGATTTCTCTGTGTGGCCTTAGCTACTTTGGAACTCACTCTGTGGGCCAGGGTGGCCTCTGCCTTGCAAGTGCTGGTATTAAAGGCATGCACCATCATTGCCCTGCTTTCACTGTCGTTTAAAAGCATTTTTATTAGCTATACTAATTATAATTAACAATGACTTTCATCATGACTTCTTCACACATTTATAAAATATATTTTGATTATATTTACCCCCACACTGATCCCTTCACCTTTCCCAGTTATATTGTATTTTAAAGTTTTCTTTATATTTGGAATAAGAATTATATATTGCTTGTTATTGTAAGAGAAAGAGCCCTTTATTGGTCTAAAAGGGGAGGGTAATGTTGGCGAAATGTAAGATTATCCTTGTATTATTCAAATGCTGATTTCTGTGCCCCCATATCTGGTTGCAATCCAGACATGGTGTTGTAATGCTTATTCCCAAAAGCTCCCCTCTCACTGTTGGTTAAACATTGCTCCCCAAGTATCTCTGATTTGGTTGATAAAAGCTGACCAGCCAATGACTGGGCAGAGTAGGGAATAGGGCTGGACTTCTGATCCCAGCCAGGGGAGAGGAAGAGAGGATTTGCCACGAGGTGAGGGTCCAGGAGCTACCATGAGAACACGCATGGAGCACAGAGAGCCAGATCAATACTAAAACGGAAGTGTCTCAGGGATTTTGGTTGTAAAGTAGCCAGGTTAGTTTAGAGGATTAAAATAGATTAATATCTGCTCATTAGTGTGCCCTAGAGCTTGTTGAATAAATCTAATAGTCTCTGTCTATTGGGACCTAGCCAGGTTAGAGAAAAATCTGCCGCTTTTAAATTTGCACTAATAATTGACACCCAGTGTGGGGCAGGAACCCACAGCCTTGAGATGAAGAGTCTCCTAACACCCTTTGTTTGAATGATCTATAAAATTTCTTGATGGTGACTCTTTAAGCAACAAAGCAAGTTTGATGAAATCATTGCATGTGTTTCTCTCTTATTGCTCGTGCCTTAGGTATTGCATATAAGAGGGAAATCATCACCAGCCCTAGTTCATTGCTGTCTTTCCCTCTAAGGCTTACAAATCGCTACATTTTGATAGTTGGTTCGTTCTAAGGAATTGTTTTGTTTGATTGATTTTAATGTTTTGGGACAGGTTAGCCTCACACTATTTAGACAAAACTAAATTTAAACCCTGATTCTCATGTCTTCTGCCTTTCACGTGATAGGATTATAAGCATTTGCTTACCATGCCTGGCTCACTGTTTAAAAGGTATCTTTTTTTTATAAATTTTAATTATTATATGTTTAATTATATGTGTGTAGGTATCTGCACGTGACTGCAGCTGCTTTGTGTAGGCAAGTGGTACTGAATGCTCCTGGAGCCGGAGCTAAGGGTGACTGTGAGTTGCCTGATACGGCACTGGGAACTGAGCTTGGGTCCTCTACAGTGGCACTAACCACAGAGCCATGCCTCTAGCCTCCTGGGTTAGTTTTTTTCACATGTTGTTAACTGTGTCAGTCAGCTTTATGTTACTATAACACATATATGTAAAAAAATAAATCTGATTTTTCTTCCTGGTCATGCAGTTCCCAATAGCAGTGACTCTGGGACTGATTAGTTATTAGACCATAAACTTTGGTCATTCTCTGACTAGCTCTCAACTTATTTAACTGTTTAGTCTATTCTGTGTTTACCACTTGGTTAGTTTCCTCGTCTTCAGTCCCTGCCTGCTTCCTCCTCCTCATCTCTCCAGCATCTCCTCAGCGTCTCTGAATTCCTTGTCTTGCTAGTTTATGTCCATCTCCCTGTCTCCACTCTCATTTGGACCCTCATGGCTCTCTTCTCCTTTAACTCTTACTATTTCCCAGAATCCTCTCTTCCTGACAATTTCCCACCTCCCATTTCCTGCCTCAGCTAATTGGCCACTGGCTTTTTAATTGACATGCAATGCTTATAAGAGATTCTCCCTACACATATCTAGACAGTTTATAAAGAGATAAGATTTGTTTCCACTCATGGTTTTACAGGTTTCAGCCTATGCTGACTGGTCCCATTGCTTCAAAGCTGTTTACTTCATAGCTGGAGAAGAAAATAAAAGAGAGAGAGAGAAGGAGTCAGGGGTCTATTGTCCTCTTTAGTGGTAAATGCCCAGTGACCTCTGAACCTCCTCCTAACCCTCACCTCTTAAAAGTTCCACAACCTTTCAGTAACCAATGGGTGAGAACCAAACTTCCTATACAGGGACCTAAGGAGAAACTTGGTGACTACTTCCTCCTCCTCCTCCTCTCCCTCCTCCTCCTCTTCTTCTTCTTTTCTTCTTCTTTAGGCTAAAATATCTTTTTTGCTTTAGAATTTTAAAAGAAAATTTTGTTTATTTATTTAAGCCAAACTCTTGCTCTGCATTGGTTAGAAGTTGTTTCAGACTTTTTATCTTAGACTTTCAAGTTTTCTGTTTATAAGTGTGAGCTACCATGCTTGGCTAAAACATATCTTCAAGAAAAGAAATTTGGGACTACCATGTTCACAGTGCGCAAAGAAATGAGCAACATTTTCTGGTGGCCATCCTTCATCTCAGGGGGCCAAAGAAACAACTCATTAGACGGTTACAAAGTCTCTTCGTGAACAGTTCAGTTGTAGTTTACTCTGTAAGCCATGTTTTGGTTAGGATTACATATCACCATTGTTGAATGCTTTCTTATGTTTTGCCATCGTGGTGCTTGGCATTGAGTAAAGGACTGATCTGCAAGGAGATGATAAGAGCAATTCTCTTGTTGCTGGGTATGCTGTTACCATGGGTACAGGCCTGGGAGACTGGCGCTGTCCACTGCCTTGCTAATGCATCTGTGCATGGTGGACCATAGAACGTAGACTGCTTTGGCTCTGTAGGCTTACTGTGCTCTCCACTTTGGGCAGACACCATTAGTATCTTCTCATCTGTCTGTAAATATGAAGATTGTGTATGGTTTTTGTTTTTGTTTTTCAGCGAAAACCGAACCACCTATAATTTTAAGCGTGAATCCAATTTCAAATAGAATGTTCCAGATACGATGGAAACCCTGGGAAAAGATTCATGTGTTTTCTTTAACATGCATGATTCGGTTCAGGACTGTCAACAGTAGCCACTGGGTAAGTTATCCCAGTATGGATTTCTACTAGAGACCCAAGGAAGGGCCTTAGTGACAACTTTTGTTCATCCAGAATTATATTTTTCACTTTTTACATGAAAAACAGAAAAAATATTAATAGTGACTATTCTATTTCCCCATTTTCCATTTGTACCTTTTAGCTTGGAAGTATATCCTACCATTTACATTTTATATTCTGAAAATAATAATACCCTGAAGAAGTAGAAGTTTGGTTTTGTGTATACCCTGATTTGTATATTGCAGTATCAGCCACCAGAAACTATTATTTGGCCACTTTAAACATTTTTTAAATATTTTATGAAATATATAGCATATTTTATGTGAACAAAATATACATGGCATCTAATAAATTGTTACTAGGTCATCATTCCTGTAAGAACCCACCCAAATCGGGAACAGAAAATCCAGTAGTCTGTCAGCGCTTTCTCCTTACCCATTCCTGATCACTGCCTGTACTTAGAGTGTGGTTCACAACCTCTTTGGGGGGTACACATCAGATATCCTGCATATCAGATATTTACATTAAGATTCAGAACAGTAACAAAACTACAGTCATGAAGTGCCAACAAAAATAATTTTGTGGCTGGGGATCACGCTAAAGGGTCATGGTGTTAGGAGGGTTGAGAACTATGGTTTTAGGGTTACCTACTTCTTCGTGACAATTACCTCTCTGCTTTTCATGCTGGTTTGTTTTGATTTATTTTGCTGGACTTCTGGGTGCCAGAATCACCTTGGAGTTTAAGTCAAACACTGAGTAGCCCCTGGGTCTTTGGGCTCTACACTGTTACCCCTCAGAGTAGTGGACACTAAGTCTCTGTCACACAAACTTCCAACTAGCAAATGGAGAGGAAGACGGTGATTCAGGGTGCGAGCCACACGTAACGTGGGTCTGACTTATCTCAGCAAGGAGGCGCTGCAGCTGAGGCTGAGAAGCAGGAAAACAGCACACGCTTTCTCCATTTCTGCTGAGAGTCATTCTGTCTTACAGACGGAAGTCGATTTAGAGGATTGCGATCGGGTCTTCAACCTCACAGGGCTTCAGGCTTTCACACCATATGTCCTGGCTCTACGATTCAGGTTCAATGAGTCAAGATACTGGAGCAAGTGGAGCAAAGAAGAAACCAGAACGACTATGGAGGAAGGCAAGCCTCTCCCTTCTACTCCTCATCTGCTTGTTCTGTGGAGAGCTTCCTGGGTCCAGCCTTAGTGGGTTTTGACACATGGGATTGGGATTTGTGAATTCTCGGGTTCTAAAGTATCTGGAGGACCCCTCTCCACAAACATCAGTGGTATCTGCTAAGCCGCTACACTCCATGCGCGATACTCCTCAGATGCCTAACCTAGTGTAGCAGGTCTGTATACCCAGAGATTTAGGACCTCAGCTCCCATCATCTTAGGAGCTGCTTAGACTCTAGAAGATATGGTATCACGTCCTTGGTGGGCATCCTATGATAAGTCAAAGCTATACATCTTAAACCTTAAAAATGGCTGCTAAGTACATTGAGGTAGAGATAATACAAGAAAATAGGGTCCTATTTTTAATGACAGCAAAAGAAAGAAAGAAACGGGCTGCACAAAGTCAGCTCCCACAGCCCGTCTCTGGAATCAACTTCCATACTCCTGGCCCAGGAATTTATTTCTTCCTGATTGAGTCTTCAGGAGACCCACTTGGAAGTATCAAATATTTGTCACATTCAACTTTTGGTTAGATTCAGGAAACCCGTCTGACACCTTCTGAATTCATATTTCCCATTGGAGGCGTTCCGACTTAGTCTGTAACTTTCTCTTCATGGATGTAGCTTCATGCATTAGTTGGGGAACTGAGTATCTTTATTGTCTGAGACTTTTACATGCCATGGTCTGGTAATGTGGGGAAGAGACCACAGAAAATCCAAAATCGCACGCTAAAGTGTTAGGACCAGATCTACCACATGGTGATGGCAATATAAATGAAATGAAAATTTTGGTTAAAATCGTATGCATCAGGCACACATTCTACAGACACCCTCTCTGACGGCTTAAGCACTATGAATCTCTACAGGTATGAAACAGCACATAAAGTTCACAATAAGAAATGACCAGATGGTGCCGGGATAGTCAGCGCTGTGACTGAGCTGAGCTCTCTCTGTAAAAACACCAGAATGAACCTCACGTCCTTACCCAAATTGTCCTGTTCCTCGGTGACACCTTTCACCATTTCGAGATTCACTAATACCCAGAGTGTGGTTGTAGCTTGTCCACGTCTTGCTGCGGTTCATTCGCCTTTCATGGCGCTCGCACGGCTCAGTCCCCAGTTGCGCCTGCTTCCCAGTCCAGGATGTCCTCATGTCACTGTCCCCAACATTCTTTGCTGTCAGCACTGTAAGTTATTGTTTCTTCTGACTGCTAGTTCAGCTAGCTGCCATCTGCTGACTAATGCAGACCAGCTCTTGACACATCACCCCGAGAACTCTGGCTCTGAGTGGAACATTCCTTCTGCTTTTGTTTGTTGTTATTCTTTTTCGGGATCTGAGAAGGGGGCCATGGACAGGTGACCTAAACCCCAGAAAGGCCTAAGTTCTTGTTTTCCAACTTACAAACCATCTATTTCCTATTTCATAATGGAATGCTAGTTATCTAGTTCACACAATCTCAAACCTTAAAATTATCTGGAAAGTTCTAAGCCAAACTGAAGTACCATATATAAGTATTTAAATATCTATCTGTATGGTACAAATGTGCTTAGATTTAAATCTTGGCTGAATTACTTAAAAGCTTATATAATTGGGTAATTTCTTACTTTCTCTTTGAGGATAGTAATGTCAGATCCACACAGTGATAGGGCTTTAGGCTAGAAGTTAGCAGTTGTCACCGTTGATCATCTAGTACTACTGGTATGTGTTTAATTGCAGATGAAAGGGCTATTGTACCAATATATACAGGTGTCAAATCTCAGAGGGCACAGGATGGTGCAAATCCATCCAACTTTAGAAGACCATGTGTATTCCATTGGAGTATATTTTACCGCCACCCTTATATTATTATTGTATTATCAGACTGGTGCACTTTTATTTTGAAATATGGTTGATTCCAGTCCTTCAACCACAAAATGAAGACCTTGTTGGGCATTGCAAGGCCCACTCTCTCCTCTCTGCCTTATTGACCCCCTCAAGCATCTCTTTGCCAAGGGCAGGGTATCTAGTGGCTCGGTGCATATCCGTTTGCTGCTGTGACCCCCTTCTGTCAGTCACGAGCTTCCTCTTGTTCTTTTCAGTTCCCCATGTCCTGGACCTGTGGAGAATTCTGGAGCCAGCAGATGTGAATGGAGACAGGAAAGTGTTACTGCTGTGGAAGGTGGTCTCCCTTTGTCTTACTTAAACCTACCCTCCAGCTAAGAACCTTCGGTCTCTTCCACTCAAGACACTGTGATCCTTGATGTTTTATCTCCTGACTTTCCTGTAGGGCTCTGTGCGTGTGTGTAGGTCAGAGACTTGCTACAGGTTACCCCGTAGATGGCTCAAGTACACATTACCCACCAGCTGCTTTCTCTGATCTGGCTTATTAATATTTGGGGCAGTAACAAGTGCAACTACAGGATGCTTTGTGGCCTTCCAGAGGAAGCTGCCTCTGGCTGCGATCCCCTAGAGTCCAGTGTGAGTTTCTGCAGCTTCGTTCTGCAGCACTGGGGTCATCAGCGTCCCTGGGGGGCAGGTCGTCTGCCATTGCCAACACATTGGATATGTGTGTTCCTTTTAGTAGTAGGATAGGGTGGTGTGCAAAGGCAGGAGAGGTGGTCACATGACCCTTTCTGTGGTGAAATTATGGGCTTGAGGGAAAAAGAGAAGGTAGTAAGTAATGCATGAGGGGGGTGAGGGGTGGAGGAAGAACTAATAAGAAAGAAAAAGAAAGGGTTGGGGATTTAGCTCAGTGGTAGAGCGCTTGCCTAGCAAGCGCAAGGCCCTGGGTTCAGTGCCCCCGCTCCGAAAAGAAAAAAAAAAAAAAAAAAAAAAAAAAAAGAAGAGAGAGAGAGAGAGAGAGAGAGAAGGAACAGAAAGGAGGAAGCAAATTGGAGAGCAAATTGGTAAAGGAATGGAAAGGGGGCAATTAGAAGAAAACTTATAGGAAACAGAAGAGAAAATGGGAAGTTGAAGGGAACAAGAAAAGGTAAAGAGGAAGAAGCTGTTGGGCCCCGACTGTTTATCTCCAGAGTCATCAAGAAATCATCTATTTGCTCAAGTTTGGCAAGTTAAGTCCTTGTGAGTGGAGGCATCACCCTGGCTCGCTAAGGGACATCCCCAAACCATTCATCTCGGGTTGGCCTTGTTTCGTCCGTCTCCTTGGGCAGAGGCGTGAACATAGGAAGCACAGCCACCGATGTGGAACATAGTAATCTTAGGCGTGGCGCGATGTGGAAAGGGATGGCTCTGTGGATGTGCTGTAGGAAGAAAGTGAACAATGGTGCCTACCCTTGCATGGTCTTGCTATGCTGCAGAAGGAGTCCAGCAGGCCAGACTTCCCGCCTCTGTGCCTCAGGAGATGGTGGTTTTCTGCTTGATTGATTGATTGATTAATTGATTGATTTTTGTCGTTTGGTTTTGGTTTCGGTTTTGGTTTTTGAGACAGGGTTTCTCAGTGTACCCCTGGCTGTCCTGGAACTCACTCCGTAGACCAGGCTGGTCTCAAACTCAGAGATTGTCTGCCTCTGCCTCCCAAGTGCTGGGGTTAAAGGTGTGCACCACCACCTCCTGGCTGAGACAGGGTCTTGCTGTGTAGCCCAGGCTGCTACCCTTCTAGGTTACCTGAGAGTTCAAGTTATTTAGCAAAGTATGCACTAAAAGACTCTAGAGTTTGATGGTGGTAAAGGATGTGAGATTTTGTGACTGACTTGAGAATCACTGATGTACACGTTTAAGTACTGAATGTCATAGGTTCAGTGGCAGCTGGCTTGCCTAGCATTGGTTAAGGCTGTGGGCATGATTTCCAGCACTGAAAATGAATAAATAATGAAACCCAGAAATTTTTTTAAAATGCAAACTACATGTCAGCTAAAGACAAAAGGGGAGAGATAAGGAATCATCGTGAGGACCTCTAGTCTAGACATTAGACAGGTTCTAGCTGGTCTTTTATTCGTCTGGCCGTTGAGAGGGAAATTCCAGGACCAGGATGGCACTGGGTCAAAGGGAATGAGAGCTCTATCTGACTGCACACTCACTCACTCTGTTCTGTGTACGTTCGTAATGACTAATAAATATCAAGAAACCGGGAGTCCCCATAATTCCCAAGAAATACTCAGCACGCTTACTCCTAGACAAAACATCTGGCCAGTGGGTCTAAGGTCAGGACTAGAAATAAGAATCTGGGTCGGGATTTCTGGGGTTTCACTTTGGGCTTCCTGCTAAGAGGACTGGCAGGGAATCTGAGTATTTTGGTCCTTTTAGCTGGATTACCTAGCTGGACATCTCGCCCAGCACACAGCAATCTCCCTTTAGAGGGGAAACTATGGGAATAAACGATAAGGGCACAGCTGTACACCAGCCTTTGATGACTTCTTGAACTTAGTTTTGGCCCAGAATGGAATGCCTTGACTCTAGATGTTACTCCCCTGCCCATACATGATAGAAGGAAAGACACCGATGAAATTAGAGGTGGCTTACTCATACCAGCTTGGCCCCATGAATACCGCACTTGGATTAAGAACTGATATCAGGTCACCATTTGGCATAGATAACCTCTTCTGGCACTTGAAGGGTTAACATCACCCCACAGCAAACATTTGTGTTGGAAAGATAATCCCCTGCTTGTAGCTTAGCGTCCGTCCGATGGCTAACGTGCCATCTCTCCATTTATCACTCTCTGTGACTTTCTCTTTCTGGTATTGGCAACAACTTTTGTTTACTTCGGCTACAGAAGGCGAGAGGAGCCCCAGTCTTGGAGAAAACATTTGGCTACAACATACAGTACTCTGCAGAAAATAGCACTAACGTCACGGAGATAAACAACATCACTACCCAGCACTATGAACTGCTTCTGTTGGGCCAGACGCACCGTGTGTCCGTGACTTCTTTTAACTCTCTTGGCAAGTCCCAAGAGGCTGTACTGAGGATCCCAGATGCTCATGAGGAGAGTAGGTACCTCTTTCACAATGTGTAGCCCCATCTCTGTCCTCAGGGTGGTTGCTCTTCTGTGATCAGACTGAAGAGGGAGGAACAGTGGCTTTTTAGGTTGTTGTGGGAAAACAGAGTCTGTTTAACAAGCCCTTCCACCCCAAATTACAGTTCCTATGGAACAAATTGGTCTGTGCTGAGTTAAGGCCAGTCACACAGCTCAGTCAAACCTCAACAGTCTACTTGCTGCTTCTGTTGGCTCTGGTCCAAATGGTTGTATGTTGGGTTGAGCCACAAAAAAAAAAAAAAAATCATATTCAAGACCTGTGTTATCAAAACTGTGTCCTCTCCTGAACTCGGTCCTTCCCAGATGTCCCTCTGCCCAGCTTTGCTTTAGTATCCTTGTCCTGTTTTCTGTCTTTCCCCATTCTGTCTGATTGCCCAGCTAGGGAAATCTCTTGTGTGTATGTAGATTTGCCAACGCATTGCTTGTTAGGTTTTTTTGAGCAGAGATCCCACTCTGCAGCTGCCCTCTAACTTACAGCCAGTTCTGCTTCAGCCTCACGAGTGATGATGGCATTACTGACATCACCACCATGCCTGGCATCTACTAAGTCCACACACTGGACATTACCAAACCCAGGCAAAGTGGCAAAGCCTTATTGTCTGTTTTGGACTCAAAAGCCTTTTTGGATTGTGTGTGAATGCTGTGGTGTGTGTGTGTGTGTGTGTGTGTGTGTGTGTGTGTGTGTGTGTGTGTGCACTCATCAGTGTATGAATGCTGTTTATATATCTGTGTGTGTGCTGTATCATGTGTGTATGGGTGTGAGTGCTGTGTCAAATGTCGGTGTGTTAGTTCTGTGTCATATATGTGGAAGTGCTATGTTCTTGTGTGTGCTGTGCATGAGTGTGTGTGCTGTGCATGTGTGTGTTATATGTGTATTTTGTGTCATGGGTGTGTGCATGTGTGAGTGCTGTCTCGTGTATATATGTGTATGAGTACAGTGTTAAGTGTGTGCTGTGTTGTGTGAGTGCTGTGTCATGTGTGTCTTTTGTGTGAGTGCTATGTTGTGTGTGAATGTATGTGTGTAAGTGGTGTGCCGTATATGTGTTTGTATGAGTGTATCTGTGTGTGTGTGTGTGTGTGTGTGTGTGTGTGTGTGTGTGTGTGTGTGTGTGTGTGTGTGTACCACTGTGGAGCCCAGAGCTTGATACTGGATGTTTCTCCCCCTTATTCTTCAGGCTAGGGTCTCTCACTGAACACACCTCCCTGGGGCCCTCCTGTCTCCCTCCCAGTGCTGAGGTTGCTGGTATGTGTTGCCATGCCTGGATCTGTATGTGGACACCAGGATCCAAGCTGCTCATGCTTCTGCACCAAGTACTTAACCCACTGAGCTTTGTCCTCAGCCCCTTCACCTTTGGGTTTGAGTTTAAAACTTGCAAACAATAAACTGACTCTGCTGTCTGCACAGAACTTCTACTTTGCCAATTGAACTTCATTTATTCATTCATTCATTCATTCATTCATATTTTCTCTCTCTCCTTCCCTCGCTCCCTCTCCTTCTTCTCTCCTTCCCCCTCAACTTTTCTCCTCAAGAGGATACATATCCCACGAAGACAGTCCTTTTTAGAACAGCACTTCTATTTAATTCTTGATAATTTCATGCAGTGCATTTTGAGCATATCATCTCCTTCTCCTAACTCCTCCCAGATCCACCTTCTCCATCCTCAACCCTTACTCGCCCAAATTAGAGTTTCCTTCTTCCTCTGCCCTCCCCTGATGAGTCTGGTTATATTGTCCAGTGATGTCCAGAGGGCAGGGTTTGTTTGTTTGCCAGGATTTGTTTTCTTTTTGAAAAAATTATAATTTCCAAACATCAAATAACATAGCAGCTGGCACGGACATCAAGGCTCCTTTCTCTCTGACCAGTACCTCTATTTGCTTAGCCCAGCCTCTGTACAACTGCTGTACACTTTTCTTTCTGTCCTTATCCTCTCTTAACCTAACCCACTTCTGCCTTTAGTTTAGAATCCTGGGAGGCTCATAATTTTGTGTTTCGGGTCAGTGTCCTTACCATCCTAGTTCCAGTGTCTAAGAGTTTGGTGACATTTTCAACAAATGGTATATGATTGGATCAGATATTCTCTGTTACACAGAAGCACTGCCAAAAGCAATTAGTCTCAGTTCCCACTATTGCCCTGAAATGGGAAGCAAGAGAGAACAGAGGATGGAAGTGTGGTCCTTGGAGTCCAGCAGTCCTGGGTTCTTTGCTCTCCCGCATTGGGCGGGCTAGCTAACTTCTTGTGCTTGTAAACTGGAACTCTCACAGAACTGTTGTGTGGAATGAATGAGATTCTCTATGCAAACGTTTTGACTGGTGCTGGTCATCATCCCCTTTGTTTGTTTTGAGACAGGATCTCATGTAACCGGGCTGTCCTCAAAGTCCGGATGAAGCAGAGGATGACCTTGAGTGTCTGATCCTCATTCATGTCCTTTTCCCAAGTGTACAAGCATGCCAGGTTTATGCTGTGCTAAGGATTGAACCCAGGGCTTCATTCGTGCTAGGAAAGCACTAAAGTTACATACACCTCTAACCCTGTTGTCATTGTTTTCTCTTTGTGTGTCTCTCTCCATCCCCCGCTCTCATGCTGGGGATTAAACTGAGGACCCTGAACGTGTTATACAGCTAAGCTCTCTACTGCTTAGATACTAGGTTATAGTAGCTTACTACCATCATTCTTAATAAGGTTCGATTAATTACATTTTTTTTTTTTTTTTTTTTTTGAGCTGGGGACTGAACCCAGGGCCTTGCGCTTCCTAGGTAGCGCTCTACCACTGAGCTAAATCCCCAGCCCGATTAATTACATTTCTAATAGGTATGGATTATCAACTTAAAATACTGTAAACTATACTTTAGTTATATGCTAAATTCACTTAAGTTTTTTTTTTTTTTTTTTTTTTTTTTTTTTAGATTTGGTATTGAAACTATTACCTGTATTGGTCCTAGACAAGGTATTGGCCAAATCTTGCCCAATGCATTTTTGTTTTGCAAATTGACTTTTTAAATATTGACACATGTTTTCATGTGCTCTGTGGTTCCTTTGCCCAACAGTTGTGTTATGAGTAATTGTGGTAGTGACCATGTAGCCTCTGAACACCAAAGTGCTTGCTGTCTAGCTCTTTATAGAGGAAGCTTGCAGAAGGTTATCTTAGACGAGCTTAGGTCATCCTTCTTTAGCATTGGTGGACACTGATGACAGCAGATATTTGATACAGTACATATGTGTGTCAAAAGGCATAATCCATGCATATTAGTGGAGACACCAGGAAAACATAAAGTCCATTATACCTCTGGCTGCTTTTTCAGTGTTTATCGTGAATTATCACAGAAAAGTGAGACTCTACTGAATTTCATTTAATAAAGTAAATCCAGGTAGGAACGAGTTAAGTGATGTTGTTGCTTCACTCTCATTGAGTGAATAGGATCATGATGATCATCACGTGCTGTGCATTAGGCTGTATCAGGCATTGTGACAAGAAGGCATGGCTTATCTCAGCCTCGAAATGACCCACGAGGCAGATAATGTTAGGTCTATCTTCTACACGATGAAAAGACCCAGGAAAGTTTTGTGATTTGAACAAGATTTTTCCGGTGCAATCCCAACCCAGCTCTGCATGGACTAAATTGGTGTGACGTACTTATCTTAGAATTAGGGTTCATAATGTGTAGCTAGGCTTTTGGCTACTTTATTACTTATATCTACTACCCCTCTGACCTTTCTTCCATCCTAATTCTTTCCAACTCCCCAACACTAGAACAGGGAGAAAGAAGATTAGAGGGGAAAAGGGGGCATAGACCTCTTTAGATTACTTCCTGTTGACTAGGGGCATCAAGTTTCCAGAGGCAAGTCTAATGTTTGTTATCAGAATATCTCCAACCAGTATATCCAGCAACAGCAAAAGCAGTGGCAGGAACCACTAGCTGCTAGGGGAGCAGCAGCTGCCACAGGCCCTCTGGGGGCTCCTGAATTTATGACCCCTCGAGTCCCCAGAACTCTAAACATAAACTCTCTGCAGCTGGCAAAAATTACAGAGCATGAGACGATCACAGTGGCATGGACAGTCTGAAGCAGCTCTGTATCCCATAGCCATACTCACATAACGTAACTGGGTTTTTCAAGAAGCCAGAATTCTCACCCACAATCCTGTGACTTGGAATTTCTGGTCACAGATGCTGTACATGCCGAGATGGTTGTTTGCCTCTGGGGTCATCATTTTTTAAAGTAAAGGATTGGTAGAGATAACTCTTTAGGGTCTCTCTACTCTTGAACCTCTTAAATTTTTATGTGTTTTTGGTCACAGGCAGGACTGGTCTGGTCCAGGAAAAGCAAAGCCACTTGTGTGGTGAGTTGGCCCGAGGGGCAGTGTGGCCTGCGTCAGAGAGAGAGAGTTGGGGCTCAGTCTGAACAGGCCCTGAACAGTGTTGGCCAGATCTAGGGCAGCTGTCTACACAACCATCATGAGGCATCACCGATGTTCACAGACCTCTTCCCTGCCTCCAGGGCTGGTCATGCTTTCCTCTTACTCTTGAGTCTTTTAGAAGCAAGTGCACAAGGTGTTCTTGATGAGGATGGTGACAGTCTTCATTCAGTAGGATGATTTAGAAACTCTTCTCTGAGCGCTTCCTTAATGAGGGCAGGCCTCCCTCTTTCATGGCTGATTCCGTTTCTGGACTCCTTTCCGACCTCCTCATGGTCTTCTTCCCGGCCCCTGCAGCATACCTGGCACTTTAGACCTGGCTCTCCCGCTGTCTCTGAGCGCCAGGATTGGTGAGCTGGAGGACTATGAGGTCTGGGGGATGGGGGGTGTGCTCTTCTGGGCAGGACTCTTTGCCAGGTCACTTGCTAAGAAAAAATGGAGGAAGTGGAGGACACAGGCCAGAGGCTAATTCAGCAGAGGTACTATCTTACTAGCCTAAGGCTACTGCTGTGAACTACCAACAACTGGGTCCATTCAAACAACAGAAACACTTTGTTCTGTGGTTCTGGAGGTTAGAGACACAAGAAAGCAGGTTGTGGACTGGACCATGATCCCCACCCCAGAGTCTCTAGAGGAAGATCCTCTTCAACCTTTCCACACTCCTTGGGGCCCTAGGCCCTGGCTTGAGGCAGCTCAAATATCTCCAATTTCTTCCTCTCTACCTCTCCACCCTCCCCCCACTTGCTTGCTTGCTTTTTTTATCTTTCTCTTTATTTTGTGTGTGGTTTCTGTACATATTAATATGTACACATGTACAGAGGCCAGAGACAGACATCGGTTTGTCTTCTCGATTGTTCTCCACCTAATTTTTTTAAGTATGTGTGCCTGTGTATGTCTGTGTGTGTATGTGTTTGTGTGTGTGTGCGCGTCCATGTGCAGACATGCTTGTGTGCATGTATGTCTGTGTGTACATGTGTGTATATGTGTGTATGCATGTGTGCATTGTGTGTACTCATTCGTGTATATATATGCATGTGCTTGTATGCATACATGTCTGTGTATGCATGTGTATGCATGTGTGCATATGTGTGTGGACATGCACTCTTGTGCATATGTACATGCTTGTGTGCATGCATGTGTTGTGTGTGCATGCATGTATTGTGTGTGCATGCATGTGTTGTGTGTGCACGTGTGTGTGTGTGTGTGTGTGTGTGTGTGTGTGTGTGTGTGTTAAGATGTTCTTTCTATGTCACCTGGCTGTACTGGAATTTCCCAATGCTGTGGTTAAAAGCATGTGCCGCCATGCCCTTGTAGATTTATTTTTCTTGTTTTTAATTATGTGCATATGTGTGTGCATATGTATATATGCATGTGAGTGTAGTTGTCCAATGAGGCTAGAGGCATTGGATCCCCCGAAGCTTAAATTATAGATACTTGTGAGCATCCAATATGGGTGCTGGGACCCTAGCTCCGGTCTTTGCAAGAGACATGTTCTCTTTACCCTTTACTGAGCCATCTCAGTGGTAAGGAAACAGGTTCAAGGGTCCTCCTGTCTCTGCCTCTCAAGTTCCCTGAGCTCAGCATTCTGTGTGGATGTTGAGGGTCAAACTCAGTTCTTTGTGCTTGTGTCTTAAGCACTTGACTGACTGAGGCATCTTCCCAGCCTTGCCCTCCCCTAACTTCCCTTTCTTATAAGAACATCAGTTACATTGGCTGCAGGGTCCACCATCCACAGTACAACTACGGTGGCCTCGTTTCCACACGAAGTCATTTTCTGTAGCGCAGGGGTGTCATTTTGGAGAATATTTATTGACACATAGCAGCTGTGGGCAGGGGAAGGCAGGAGAGAAGCAGCAGGAGCCCCGGGGAAGAGGTGCCAATATCCACGCTCTGTGCTTCTTGCCCTGGCTCTGCCCTTGTCTGGCCTTCATCCTCTCCAACCCAGAGACCTTTTCAGGTTGACAAATTTCCTGGCTGGGCTTCCAGGCATAGCAATGGGAATCTCAAGTGCAGAGCCAGTTTGAGAAAGGAAACCATGAGCTGCAGCTTTCAGGGATGAGGTTTCCTCTCCTGCTTGGAGACTTGGACTTGCAGAGGAGGCACAGGCTGCCAGTCCCTCCAGACCCCAGCTCACTGGTGAGCTCCATTTCTGGAATCTGCTAAGTTTAGGGGCAGATTTAAAAGGCATTTAACCATTGGAGATATTTGATCAGGGAAAGGGACCAGGACAAAAGGGAAGTTTTCAGAGCTACCGTGGAGAGCCTGAACTTTGACCCTTTGCAATTTGGCAATGACAGGATGCCAGTGGGGCTGGTACATTTGGGTTGATTTGTGAACCAGTCCTTTCTCCCTTCTCCTCAGCCTTCCAGTGCATCAAGGGCATGCAGGCCTACATAGCTGAGCCCCTGCTGGTGGTGAACTGGCAGAGTTCCATTCCTGAGGTGGACACTTGGATAGTGGAGTGGATCCCAGAAACAGCTGAGTCGAAGTTCCCTGCTCTTTGCTGGGAATCTGTGTCTCGGGTCACCAACTGGACCATCGAGCAAGGTAGCTGGCTCAGAGCCTGCAGACACCCTGGGCGCGGGATGTGGTTTCATTTAAATCAGCTTTGAAGGCTGTGTAGACAGCACTGGAGAAGATTAGCAGCTGTCTGGGCTCTCAGCATTTCCCAGGCGAAGCTGGCACAGTAAACCTGTTCCCAGGTGGGAAGCAAACATAATCTTACCCACGCGGGTTAATGGAGACACAGGAAATAATAATGCTCACCAGCTACCCTGCCAGTGCTAATCACAATTATCAGAAAAAAAGGAA
The DNA here is from genome assembly GCF_011064425.1 of Rattus rattus. Classification (NCBI taxonomy): domain Eukaryota; kingdom Metazoa; phylum Chordata; class Mammalia; order Rodentia; family Muridae; genus Rattus; species Rattus rattus. The sequence goes on from NC_046156.1 coordinate 184,520,898, forward strand.
GGCTTTTAAAAATAATATGTTACTTGAGTCTGATAATTATTTATGAACATACAATATATTTTGCCCATATCTGACTAACTCCTCCCGGATCTACTCCCCATTTCTTCCCACCCCTCCCAACTTTCTGTCTCTACCTTTATTTTTATTATTTATTTATTTATTTATTTATTTTCGGAGCTGAGGACCGAACCCAGGGCCTTGCTCTTGCTAGGCAAGCGCTCTACCACTGAGCTAAATCCTCAACCTATTTTTTAATTTTTTAAATAACCTACTGAGTGGAATTAGTGCTGCCCATATAGGCATAGGTGTACTGATAGTTGTTGGCCTATTGGGGAGTGGGGAACACACCCTTAAAGAAAACCGACTTTTCCGCCCTTATCACCCATCAGCTGCCCATTATAGCGCCTCAGCTAGAGGTGGGTCTCATTCTCATACACCCCTCCCACTTCATGCTGGAATGCTGACCGGTTTATCTGTGCGGGCAAGCACAGCCCCTATGAATTCATGAATGCAGCGGTCTAGTCATGTCCTGTCCAAAAGAAACACAGTCTTAATACCCACCAAAGGGGAGTCCTGATTATTCAGGGTAACACCAGAGTTTGAGTTCCACTTGTCCTACTTCAGAAACTCCCTTCTATTCTAGTGACCTGCTTAAGAGCTAGCCCCCATCCTAAGTAAGTCCATTTCCCACATAAGGCAGAAGCTTAGTTTGCCTTTAAAGTCTCATCATGTCCACTGTCGCCCAGTACTTAATGGCCTCTATTTAAGGAATGCACGGACCTTGTGTGGTGATATCTATCCATAAGCCCAGCCCTCTGGAAGAGGCTGAGACAAGTGGAAGATCTTGAGTTTAAGGCAAGCCTGGGCTATATCATGAGATTTTGTCTCCCAAAACAAAACAAAACAAAGCAAAACAAAACACAAAGCCTTATGAAGGAGTGGGAACAGGTAGAGAACTAGAATTCAATGTATTTGAGTATATGCTGTTGTCAGAAGGGTTAAATTTTATTCAGTATATCCCCAAATCGCATGATAAAATCATTGATGGAAGAAGGGCTCCCCACCCCCATTCATGATGGAGCCGTAATTTTCTTAAAATTGTCCTCAGTTTGGTTCTGGGAGTTAGATAGAACATCTCAGAACAAGAGCAGGCCTTAGAGAAAAACAGAACGTCTTCCACAAGGCCACAGCTTAGTCCTCCATTTTGTCTACTCTGCTATTATGTGTACTTACTGCAGCTCTCTCTCCTCCCCTCTCCTCAAGATAAATTAGAACCTTTCACATGCTATAATATATCAGTGTATCCAGTGTTGGGACACCACGTAGGAGAGCCATATTCCATCCAAGCTTATGCCAAAGAAAAAGGTATGTGTGGACCAACCTTGGGGGAAGAAAATGGGCTCTTACAAGTTCAGATGCAGAGCTGTTTCAAGACTCATTTCTACCACACCTTAATGCTCATCTTCCATTGTGAGTGTTTGACACACTTGGGCCCAGGGTATAGAGTCGCTAAATTTCAAAGGTGGGTGGGTATAAAGGGTCCAACAAGTCTAGTCACTTCTTGCTTTACAATGGAGAATTGAAGCTCATAGAGGTGAAACTCCTTACCTAATGTCACAACAAGACAGCAAGTGAGGCTGTCTCCGAAGGTAACGTTAATTAAGATCAATTCAGGAAGTGCACCAAGCTCACCATACACACGTTAAAAATGATTCTCTGGCAGTGCATACATGTGTGCATGCATGTTGTTAGTCATGGGTGTTTTGGTGCACATGTATCAGAACTAGAAGTCAAACTTGCTTGTCATTTCTCAGAAGCCATTCACCTTGTTTATGTCTTGAGATTTCTCCCTGGGACCTGGGGCTTGCCCACTGGTCTAGCTGCCCATTGGTTGATCAACAACTCCCAGAGATCCACCTGTCTCTACCTCTTCAGCTCTGATCTTATAACAGAGGCCACCACGGCCAGATATTTATATGATCTTATGCTTTCACGGCAAGTGCCTTCCCCACTGGGCTATCTTGCATCCTCCCAGGACATTTATAAGACAATAAACAAGGCACATTACTCAGACTTTATCTTTTTGGAAATGAGCATCTTCTAGATTTAACACTAGAACATGTCTCCTGCTGTATAAAGGTAGTCCAGGGAAGTTACTCTTCAACTGATCATAGCTACACTTTACAGACAGAAATGAAAGCTGGGTGCTAACTGGAATGGGGGACCTACAGAAAACTACATTTTCTTGGGGCTTTGACATTTCTCATCATCTTATATAAGATGCCTGACCTGGGGGGGGGTGTGGGCAATCTCTACAAACACATTTACTCCTCAGTTCCCCATACAACCTCTTTCTCCCAGCATTGCGGTTTTTGCCTGAACAAGGGTAGCAAGTCTAGGGCAAGGGGTTGGTCTTCGTGGGTGTGATTCAACTTTGATATTTCTTTTTTATCCTCCCGGTCCTCTGAAGCTCCAACATCTGGTCCCAATACCACGGTGAACAACATTGGTTTGAAGACAGCCGTGGTCACATGGAAAGAGATTCCCAAGAGTATTAGAAATGGATTTATCCACAATTACACGATATTTTACCAAGCTGAAGGTGGAAAAAAACTCTGTAAGTGTGCACACGGCCAAGCTGAACAAACTCAACCCACCCTCTGCTCGCTCCCCCAGATGATGAGAATACAGACACAGAGGTGGCTTCCCGCTGTGACCTGCACGCTTACCCAAATCTCAGCTTCTCTGTACCTCTCTGGAAATAGGGTGGAAGGCACCGTCTCGTGAGTTGAAAAGGTGTAAAGGAATCCTGAGAAGGACTGGGAGGAGCTCGTGTGATCTCTCCTGCTCAGTCACAGAATGAATGGGTCCCCTTGGACTTTTCCAACCATTCTCAGAATAGGAAGAACTCAGATTCTGCCCTTCCTAAAGAGTGGATCCACTGGCAGGGACAGACTGGGTTTGATGGCACCTGCCTTACTGCAGAGCTCTTTAAGTATAAGTTCTACCTCCCACTGTCCAGGGGACTTCATTTTTGACTCTACAGTATCTTCTGACATCCTAAGCTCTGAGCTATGCTTGGATTCCCATTTAGGCTAAATTTGATTTTAAACTTGGTACTAAATATTTGAAGATGTATAGTTCAGCAGTCTTAAGAACATTTACCAAATTGTGCAATCGCCACTTCTCTCTTCTCCCTCTTCATGTGGAAGCTCTGTGTTCTTTAACTCAATTACTCCCCGTCCCCTCCTCCCATGGCCTCTGGTGACTACCAGACTGGTCTGTAGATTACCTATTCAGATTCTTACCAGATTGTGTCTATAGATGACCTATTCAGATTCTTACCAGACTGTGTCTATAGATTACCTATTCTGATTCTTACCAGACTCTGTCTATAGATGATCTACCTATTCAGATTCTTACCAGACTGTGTCTATAGATTACCTATTCAGATTCTTACCAGACTGTGTCTATAGATTACCTATTCAGATTCTTACCAGACTGTGTCTATAGATTACCTATTCAGACTCTTACCAGACTGTGTCTATAGATTACCTATTCAGATTCTTACCAGACTGTGTCTGTAGATGACCTATTCAGACTCTTACCAGACTGTGTCTATAGATTACCTATTCAGATTCTTTCAAAGAAGTATTCATGGCTGAGGGGGAAGCTCAGAGCCCAAATCACGTACCTAGCATGTTCAAGGTTTTGGGTTCAGCATGAAATAAAATACGTTAATTTTACAGAATGTGTTTTCCAAGGGGTATCTTGTTTAGAAAACTTTTGTCCCCCAGTCACTAATGATATCGAGCAGTCCTTTGTGTAATTGTTGGCCACTTCCTCACCCATTTTAACATTAGATTGTCTTTGTAGTTTTTGAATTATGAGTTTTTTTGTATTCTGAGTATAAGATCCTTATCTTTTTTTGTTGTAACCAAAACTTTAATCCCAAGGATTCTCAGAAACACACTACAAATGACAGCATGAAAAAAAAATCTTGCACAGTAACCAAGAAGTTCAGCTCTACAATGTACCTTTAAACTGATAGGACACTGATATCTTAGTTTTACATTTCCAAGTAAAGATGTTATAAGAACTCTGCATCCACATACTACAACCAGGAAGGAACCACTTTGAAAACCTTCAGAGTGCGGTTCCTACCCTTTATCTGTTGGCTGTGCTCACAGCAGCTTTTCCAACTGCTTACCATTTCACCTACAGTGCCTCACTGTGTCTCAGCTACTAGGGAACTCAGCTTTATTCAATTTCTGCCATTATATTATTAGTACATCACACTCAAAACTGGGCAGGATCTAGGTTTATTTCAGTCTATGAAAAACTAAAATTCAAAGAAAATTCAATCTTGCTTAAGGGAACATTGTCAAGTAACAATTCTTGATATCACAGGCCTCATAGAGAATTACATCGTTTCTCGTGTCACTGTTCCAAGAGACAAGACAAATTTGAACAGCTAAACCATCTTTAAAAATGCTCTCAAACAAAACTTTAATTTCCTGTACATACTCCTGTCAAATGAAGTTACTTCCTGTATACCGCTTTTGCAAACTGGTCTATTTCCTTTCATTTGCCCTAGATCGGCTATGAGACCTAGAGAAGGATGGAGACGGCTTGTGATTTCTCTCATGAGACAGAGACCTTTCTCTTCTCCTATCTCTAGAAAGTGACCTGCTCCAGCTTCAGGAAAAGCTTCTCCTTCTTGGGGATCTGCACCGAGGTGCAGGACTCCTCCTGTGGTAATCATCTCGAGGATGATGACCCCAAGAGGGAGGCGGGCCACGATTCCGACTTCTCTTTTCACCATTTGACAGTTCCACTCTTACGCGGCATCACGTAGTTTTTTCCATCTAGCTCCGTGGACAGCATCAGCAGCATCTCGGGGATCCTCAAATTCGACGAAAGCTAAGCCAGGAGGGTTTCAAGAAACCCACACACTTCAGAGTGGTCTATAACAGCCAAAAGCCCGTTCTAATTCAGTCTTATTCCCATTGTTTCCAAGATTACCTACATAAACCTTACAGTCCAAGGGACAGGAATCACGATGCGATTCAAGATCCTGGGTTCAAAAGGCCCAAGCTCAAATCCTAACGCTCTGGCAGGCCCACCCGCTTCCCTCAGTCTCTGCTCCCACAGATGCTCTCCGTCCCTCGGCGTCCACGAAATGGCCTAAGCTCCTTACCTAATTTATGACTAACAAATATTCTCTTCAGTTTTGTAGACAGTTATTTCAGTCTTGACACTAATTTTTGACAGAAGCTTCTTAACTTTGATGAAGTTCAGTTTAATATTGTTTTAGATAGTTGCTTGTGCTTTGGGTATCACAGTTAAAAAAGAAACTATTCACAATTCAAAGTTGTGGTTTGGTTATTTGGACTTTTGAAGAGTTTTATACTGTTAGCTCTTATGTTCCGGTCATTGATCCATCCTGGTGGACTTGTTTGAAGAAGAAGTTGAGAAGCTAGAATTATGGATCAGGGTACCCTGGGTCAATGCTAATACACATTTTCAGTTTGGCTTGCTATTTAACTTCTTTTCCTTTTCAGCCAAGACTGTTAACTCCCACACCCTTCAGTATGACCTGGAGTCTCTGACACGAAGGACCTCTTACACTGTTTCTGTCATGGCCAGCACCAGAGCTGGAGGCACCATCGGGTCGAGCATCAACTTCAAGACATCGTCAATCAGTGAGTACTAGGGTCAGGCCTCACCCTGGGGTTTACTCTGGGCTGGAAATGCCATTTGTCAGGTGCAAGGGAAGTCAGCAGAGCGCAGCACAGGGTGAATTCTCCTGCTCTCTGGCCCACTTGCTCCCCCGAGGAAGGTAAGCAGTGAGGAGCTCCTGAGCTGCAGACAAAGGGAGGTTTGAGTTAGACAGACCCTTCCTGATAGGCAGCCTTAAATAATCTTAGGAGGAAGCAAACAGCACCAACTTCAGCCTCAGCCATGCCAAAGGCTTTTGCCTGAGTTCACACCAGTTTCTAAATGTCAAGAGTTGTGCAATAGAACCTTGGAAGGAAAAAAATATCGGTTGATCAAAGGTCACTGACAAGAGACTTAATGTTACCATCTGTGGTGGGGTTTTTGTTTGTTTGCAAAAAGATGTGTATATTCGACTTACCAGCTTTCACACTGAAAATGTGGAAAGCAAGAAGCATTTGATAGATATAACAAATAATGTGAAATATAATAATTCCATATGTTGGCTGCTCAAGGAAGATATTCAGTAGGAAAGCTGAAGATATGTAATAGACAAAGGAAAATGAAGAGGAAAGCCAGCCTGGTCTACATAGTGAGTTCCAGGATAGCTACAGCTACACAGAGGAAGCCTGTCCCAATCAATCCATCCATCCATCCACCCATCCATCAAAATTCAAGTAACACTGACAAGTTTTGCAATAACTAGATAACTACTATAAGCCAAAAATGTCTTTTCGATACATCTCAAAGGCTTCTTTTATTTATATTCCTGAAGAATAATGTAGACCATGGCTCTGGAAACTATGAGTAGAATATATAACTTTACACAGGAAACATGTTCTGTTCTACAGGCTAACCATGCTTTCTTGGAATTCTTTTTGATATTATTTCTAAAATAATTATTTAAAAGTCATGTTACAGCTTCAGAACACTGGGTACAAGTTGTGTCAGCTCATGAAAATTTCTCTCAGGATCAAATTGAAGGCAGGATCCTATGTTGGAACCTAGAAATTCTCTCCTTAGTCTGTAGATTAAAAACAATTCTACGTTCCTCCTGGATCCTCCACAACACAATCTCTTTTCCTTGAAAGACTGTTGTTGTTGTTGTTGTTGTGTGTATTTCTGTGTCTGAGTGAGCTTATGTGCACCACATTCCTGCATAGGTTAGAACACAGACTCTCACATCGCTTGCAACAGGAGTTGCAGGCAGTTGTGAGCAGCTACGTGAGTGTGGAGAGCTCACCTTCTGCAAGAGCAGCCAGTGCTCTTAACCATCTCCCAGCCCTCTAGAACCCACTCAGACACAGAGGCCACAGTTTAAAATTCTAGATTCCCATTGAAAGCTCGCCAATCACGGCTTCAATTTTAAACAAAATGCAAGTGATCTGCCCCCTACCTCATTTCCTATCACTTTCTGACTGTTTCTCTTCCTCTTCAAAGCTTTGCATCTCACGTTGTTTTTTTCCACAGTCCAGGGCAGGCTTTAGGTTAGATCTAGCCAGGCATGGTGATGCACTCTGGCCTTAGCACCCGGGAGGCAGAGGGCAGGAAGGTCTAAAGTATAAGGCTAGACCAGCCTACATGGCAAGTTCAGGCCACACAATGAGACCCTATCTGGAAAAGTAAATAAGTGATACATAAATAAATATAAAACTCAGTGACTAACCTCCCTCCACTTTGCCCTAGTTACTCTGTTTGAACATTGATTTTATCTGAAGTACTCTTAACGTTATTCTATTACTGAGGATTCTCTAGGAGAACAGAAGTGATTGGAAGCTAGGCTTCCCAGTAGTGGTATTCACCATGCTGCCAAAGCAGAGACCCTGGTAGTTATCAGTCTTAGAAATCTGAATCTTTAAAGCAAGAGTAGGGGTTAATGATGCAGTCCCGGTCTAAAGCTGGAGGCCTGGAAGCTCTCTGGTGAGTTGCTAGAGTGAGTTGCTAGAGTGAGTCTGTGTCTAAAGGCTGACTAAGCTGAGGACTGAAATCTGTGGGTAATGGTCACAGCAATCAGTATTCATGCTCAGGAAGAAGGGAACTTGGGTTCACTGACCCTCCTTCTCTTTTTCCACTTTTAGCCCATCTGGTGGCACTGTCAGCCTATCAGATGGCACCCCCAGCCTATCAGATGGTACTGCCAGCCTATCGGATGGTACTGCCAGCCTATCGGATGGCACTGTCAGCCTATCAGATGGTACCGTCAGCCTATCAGATGAGCCTACATTCAGAGTGGACCCTCCCCTAAGTGTTCTCCCATGTCCGTCCTTTGGGCTCACCCTCACAGACACACAGTAGCATGTGTCTGCCATTCTGTAGGTATCTCTTAGTCCAGGCAAATCCACAAGTCAAAGATTACCTGTCAAAGTTTATCGTGTGAGGTTTGTCTACCCCAGGATACATGAACCATGTGAGTAAGGATCTGATTTTTTTTTTGCTTATTTGTTTATTTTATTTCTCAGAATAATGTCTGACTAATAGTTATGCTAGTAAGTACTGAATGAAGTTGGAAGACGACCCTGGCAAGCCCAACATCTATCAGTATATAACATGTAATATTTGGAGATATCAATTAAACCCATTATTCTGTATAAGTAAAATGTAACAATACAAAAGAAGATATATTAATATCTATCATGTTGTATGGAGAGAAGACGGCTAGATAGGAAACTAAAATCCCAGTGGTTTCAATAGATATGAATTGGATTTAAATAGGAAAATAATGAGAAATGTTGCTAAAAGAAAAAGGTAAAAGAAAAAAGTTTATATCTGATTTTTGTCAAAGAGTCAGGGAACTTTACTGACAATGATATTTTTGTTCTCTTTGTCACAAAGGTGTCTTTGAAATTGTCCTTCTAACGTCTCTAATTGGAGGAGGCCTTCTTCTACTTAGCATCAAAACAGTGACTTTTAGTCTCAGGAAGCCAAAGTGAGTTCATAATTCACAGCGAATGTCTTAAAAATCGGCCGCAGAAAGCAGCGGGTGCCACCGTGGTGTAAGAGAGAACTCCTCCCGGGGAGGGCTGCTCATCCATTCATTTGGTCCATATGTGTAGGAATGATTAAAGGCCACACCCTCAGACTCACGAGGATTCTGACAAACAAGAACACTTATTTACACCAAGTCTAGGTCCTTCTGAGGCAGGGAGTACTACCTGCTCCTTAGGCTCTGTCTGCCAATGTCTGTCATGTGAGGCTGGAACGGAAAGGAGACTGAGCCCTGGGTGCTAGCCAACTGGATGAGAGCACAGGTCTGTTCTTTGTGATGCAGAGTTGGGGGGCTGGAGGCAGGCACATTTGTCCTGCCTGCTCTTGCCAGTGTAGGGAAAGAAGTTTGTCTTCAGCATCTTGTATTTCTTCCTGCAGTGAGCCTTAGGCTGTCTCAGTGTTCCTTCTGTGTAGGGCGATCTACACTGGCCCTTGGAGCCTTCTCTGCCCAGCAGCTGGGCTTCATTTGTGACTAAGCTAATGTCGACCTCAATCACCATCAATACACTGCAGCCAAGTCACAGCACACATTTTTGTACATCGTATTCTTGAGTAACCATCTTCAATCTAGACATGTGTTAGAATTGGATCCTGCCCCAAGGATTTCTGACTCAGAGTTCTGGGATAAAGACTAGGAATGTGTATTTTGATTAGTGGGTGATGGTGGTGTTGAAGTTGGGAACATACTTTGGGAACACTACGCCAAAGTGTGGGTAGTTAGTGCATCGACTGCCCCTGAGAATACACTTGACAAGAGTGGCTGTAATGCTGTTTCCAACATCAAGACCAGGGTGGATATATGGGGTGATAGAGAAAGGAAGGTAAGGATATAATTATGTGGGGGAAGCATCTCCTTTTGTGTTGTCCCATAGACAACTGTTTCCTATTTCCTGTCAGTCAAGAGTGTGGACTCTTGCTGAATAGAAAGCTGGGCAGTTGCCTTCTGTCTTGGTTGTTTTCTATTGCCGTGATAAGACATCGCGATCAAGGCAAGTTTTTATTTGAGATTTATAGTTTAAGAGGGTTAGAGCCCATCCATAACTATTACGGTAGAGAGCAAGGCAGCAAGAAAGCTGGCTTGGCTCTGGAGCAATAGCTGAGAGCTCACATTTTGAGACACAGCCACAAGGCAGAGAGCTAACTGGGAATGAGTAGGCTTGCGAAACCTCTAGGCCACACCTCCTAATCCTTCCCAAACAGTTCCACCAACGGGGGACTAAGAATTCAAACATGTGAGCCCATGGGGGACATTCTCATTCAAACCAACCAGACCCTTCTTGAGTAGGGAGTCAGACTATTGCCTTTTAAATAAACCTTACCCTTAGCTCAGCCACGCACTATGCATGGACCGTGTTCTGAACTCAACTCCTCTCTTAAAAATCTCATCTTTTAGCAGCCGATTGACTCATCTGTGCTGTCCTGATGTTCCCAACCCTGCTGAAAGTAGTTTAGCCACCTGGTTTGGAGATGATTTTAAGGTACATGTTACTGGGTTTTGTCCAGGAAACTGTGCAGACTGGCTTGGGGGAGGAGGACTGGGTGGGTGGGACTAGGAGAGGCTTTTCCCAAGGTTCACAGAGAAAGGACTGGAAGTTTGAAAGACCCAGGGAACAGCTGAATGGGCAGATGGAGTCAGCCTTCCTACTGTGATTTCCACCTTGCACTCTGGACTGAAGGAAAGACCCTCCCCAGGGTCTGAGGTATTCTCCACAGAGAAGTAAGGATACCATGGGAGAAGAATTGTTTCACAGATTGGCTTTCTGATGGGGAGCCAGAGGGCCTGACTACAACCTTTGAGGTCATTTAAAAAGCAGCCAAGAACAAATTAATCTGGAGTCCACTCAGAGACACAGCAGTCAGTCCTGGGGAAAATAGTAGGCCAAAGGCAGCTTTGAGTCTCATCTCTCCCAGGGCGGTGTTAATCAGCAGGAGGGTTTCCTGATGGATTTTTTTTTTCAAGTAGAAATCCTCTATTTAAGGACTTTTTTAAATTGGAAACTTGAAAAATGTCTAACGTATGACTTCCCCCCAAGTGGAAATCAGCCCTGTCAAATGTAGCTCTGACATCCTTGGTACTGAAAGTCATTCCCCAGGTTGGCCTCGATGCAAGAATTTAAAACATTAGGCTCTTTCTTCAACTTAGAATTTTAAAGAAAAAACAAATACACGAACATTTTTGTAATAATGAGCTCTGGTTCTGCTCCCTCCTTTTCTTTGCGTCTGTTATATTGGCCTTTCTGCTCTCCTATGTATGAAGTTGAAGAGACCTGATTGTTATAGTCTGCAGGACAGTCCTCTATAGCATGTGCTGTTTAATTGCAAACTGTACACCAGGCACTGGGCCAGCGTGGCAGGAGACAAACATGACAGAGACCCGTCCTGTTGTGAGGCCGCCTTAGATTTTCTGGTGGTGTCTTTTGCCTTTGTGGCTTTTCCCTAAGGCTTCTCTCGTCTCACCTAGAGTTTTGTAAATATGGTCAGGAAAATAGACTTGAGCTCTCTAAAAGGATTGTGGGCCATTGGGCGCTTTTCTTCAGGAAGTGGAGCACAGTTGCCAAGCTCCTGAGGAAGTAGCTGGTCACTGTCTGGACCAGTGAGGGATGGGGAGTGGGGTTTGTTAGGGGCGGGGCTTCTGTGTCCCAAATCTAATGATTTCGGCTCAGTCATTTGCACTCCTTATATGACCCCTGGGGCGTCCCCTTTTCTCTTTTGTAGAAGAAGTCAAATATGAAGGAGACTGAAAATTCTGGGAACGCAGAAGACCAGGTCCTAAAACCATGTCCTGTCCCCGCTGACCTCACTGATAAGCTGGTAGTGAACTTTGAGAATTTTCTGGAAGTAGTTTCGACAGTGGAAGCTGGAAAGGGTCAGGAGAGCGTTTTGGGAGGAGAAGCGAATGAATATGTGACCTCCCCATCCAGGGCTGACTGTCCCCCAGGGAAAAGTTTTAAGGAGCCTTCAGTTTTAACTGAGGCTGCTTCTGAAGACTGCCATAGCCAGAGTCCGGGAATGGTGGAAGAGACATACTCAGAACTTGACAACCAACCTTTACCTTCCTGTCAGAGTCCAAGACTGGAGCCCCCTTGTGAAGAGCGAGCTCAGAATCTATATCTGAAAAATTCAGTGACAACCAGAGAGTTTCTTATGCATGAAAATATTCCAGAGTACAGCAAGGGAGAAATCTAAGTGCTGCTATGGTCTGGAACCCTCGAAGACTGAATGGATCTCTTCCCTAGCAAAGACACGGAAACTTCCAGAAGCCTCCTTCCACCCTGCCCTGTTCAGTTTGCTGCTGAGCTGCCCAGAAATTGGTGACGCAGCTGTGGACTTAGACCGGGAAGAATGGAATGCTTTACAGGGGACAGAAGTTACTTCTGTGCGCTCTCACAGACGCCCCTTGAAATGATGGCTTCGGGAGAAGGGCCCAGCTTCGGAGCTTAAAGGACACCCAAGTGCACAAGTCAGATCATATCCCCAGGGACCAAGTTGTCCTGGCCATTGCTGAAGCTTCCCTCAGGGTCCAGGACAGCTGTTTCCATGGCACTCGACTCTGGCAGGAACCTGATCTCTACTCTTCCTCTCCCTGTCTCTGCACACTTTCTCTCTTTCTCCCTGCCTCTGAACACTTTCTCTCCTTCGGGCAGAGGCCAGGAGAAGAGTGGATTCCTAACAGTATGCCAGGCTCCCCAGTCCTTGCTCCCCCTCAGCGTCTTCAACAATGCCCTTTCTGAGACTCTTCATCACCAACTTACTTTTATTTTTGCACCATTGGGGATTGAACCCCGGGACTTGTTTCTACTCATCCCACTCACCCCAAGTTTATTACACATTGACTGCCGGTAAATCAGGAAATCCCAGACACCTCCAGTGAGATGCTGGCTTGGGCTGGGCTAGGTAGCAGGTCAGCCTCCTTTGTAGACCATTTCCTCTGTCTTGTGCTATACCCGGTAGGAGCAGGCACCAAACAAGGTGCTTAGTGTCCTTGGTTCAGAGACACCGACCCTCACACTGGCTTGGAGCCTCAGAGTGCTTACCGAGCAGACCCTAAAAGGGCCCCTTCCCAGCCACACTGAGCAAGGCCTTGGTAAGGTGTAGCACTAAGCAAATTTATTTCTGCCTTAGGAGGACCTCTGCCTCTTTGGTATAGCTAAGCACAGCTTGTGAAAAGGAGGAGCCTTTGGCAGAAGTGCCAGTCAACCACGGGATTTATTTGCTTAGGCTGGGGAACTGTGTGGCTGCACAGTGGGGCCACCCTCTGGTTCTTTGTCTTGCTCTCAAGCCTGGGAAGTGACTTAAAAAACAAAACAAAACACTGGGCAATTTGATCCCTGGAATTTCTGACTGGGGAGGCTCTGGCCCAGCCTTCTGCCTTGGCCTGAGGAGAGACAAGCGAGGGTACTCTCTCACCTCCAACTGGGGGAATCTCCAGTTCCCAGGGAGGTTAGGGGAGCTGGCAGAGCCTCGAAAGACATGATGAGGCTTTGGAATCTAAAGTCTTTGAACAGTGAGTGGTGTGGGACAGAGACACACACAAACGCACGCACACGCACATACACACACAGTCCTTAAACAGTGGGGTGGGACAGAGACATGCAAGCACGCACGCACGCACGCACAGCTCCCAGAGTTGAAGAGGTCAGAAGCACCTTGGGCTGCCTTTTGCGCCTGCTGCCCTGCCCCCTCCCGTTTCATTTTAGCCTCCTGACTTCCCTTCTCCTCAGGCTCTCTGATAGGCACATCTCTCTACCTCTCTGTTTCTTTCCACTCCTTTCTCCCTTCTCAGCCTTCTTGCCCCGTATTTACCTTTGCCGTTTTTTTGATGGGTAGGATGGTCGAAGGTCCTGTGCTGTCCCAGGCGGACTTTGAGGTGGTCCCAACAGAGCCAGCTCTAAGGACAGTTGGTTTCTCCTTTCCGTGCTGAGCCCTCCAGGTGGACTCACAAGATGCAGGCTCAGAGGCCACGATGGATCAAATCACCACGTGTTTCCACTTCTGCACCACGGGCTGCCTCTGTGGGAAAAGGAGGCCATCAGTGTTTTCTCTCTTTACTGTCAGAGAAAAGGGACGTTGGGAGGACTCAGGGAAGCCATTTAGTGGCAGTCAATTAGAAATTATGAAATTCATGATAAAGAGCTTTCTGGGGCCTTGGGAACTGTGGCAAAGACCTTCCCCTAACAAAGATTTTAAGGGGCCAATCGCTGGGCGAGGAGTAGGCGGGCGTCCAGGTCTGAGTGAGGGCAGAGAGAAGGAGAAAAGGGACTTGAGGATTTAGGGACGGGGAGAGAACTTGGGGTACAAGATGTAATGAACTAGAAGCCCCCACTAGATGGCTGATCCTCCATCCGCCACAGGAGGATTTAAGTTAGTATGGCATACTAATTAAGTTAGTAGTGTCCAGTGACTTGAGTTACCTGTTGTTTCAAACTGAGTTTGTGTGGTGTTTTCCTTCACCCGGTGACTCAACTGAGTTCAAGGGAACTCAGAATCTGGATGCATGGGCTGGCATGGTAGTGACCCGCCAAGGGAACTTAGTGAGCAGGGTGGAGACATTTCGAGAGCAAAGGGTCAGAGAGTCGGCCGCAATGAGAACACGCTGCTGGTGCGATGTGGCCCGCTGGTGCCCGGCATAGCGTGGGATGGTGGTTCCTTTCTTATTACTGAACGCTACAGGGGACCATGCAAACATCTAGGAATGCCATCAATGCTCTGTTATTTTCAATAATAGCAAAAGATGGGGGCTGGAGAGGTGGCTCAGAGGTTTAGAGCACTGGCTGTTCTTCCAGAGGTCCTGAGTTCAAATCCCAGCAACCCCATGGCAGCTCATAACTGTCTATAATGGGATCTGATGCCCTCTCCTAGTGTGTAGGTATGCATTCAGGCAAAGCACTCATATACATAAAATAAATAAATCTAAAAAGAGAAAACAACAGTAAAGAATGCTGGAGAACTCAATCTGTTCTTAACAGAAAAACAGAGACCAAAAGGCGATGCTTTGATTCTGGCCACCCATTTTGGCCACCTAGGAGGCAGTGCCAGGAGGAACCCTGCAATACTGGACCCCACAGGGGTTTGGTGGGGGCTGGAGGCTGGGGGAGGGGCAAGGAAGGAGTTGCAGTGAGGATCCTTGTCACTGCTTGCAGCCCAAGCCCGAGCCCTGCCTTCAACCCATCTCTTAGTCAAGCTCTCAGGTATAGCAGATGGTTAGGTACCCTGCAGCCCAGAGGCCCCAGACAGCACCTCCCCTCAGACCAATCTAGGTGCTGTTTGTATAGATCTGTGAGTGAATAATGTTATTGGCAAAATTCAAAGGACATGTAATATTCCGTGATGTGAAAAGTGTACAAAAGTTCAATGCTTGCAAATAAAGCTTAATGCTAGGTCCATGGTTCACTATACCTTACTTCATGTTATCTGTGGCCAATTCACCCCAACCTACCAAAAGCAACTTCAGTAACTGTGGCAGAGACTTAGGACTGGAGATCTGGCCCTTTGCAGAAGGTTTGTGAACATCCGTCCCTGCGTGAACCTCAGACAGCATTGTCCTAACTCTGAATCAGCTTCTAAATTAAGTAAAGTAAAAACCAAGAAACTGAGAGATGACTTAACAGGCAAGAGCATTTGCTGAGCAAATATGAGAACCCGGGCTCAAGTCCCCAGCATCCACGTAAAAAGCTGGAGGCTACCATGTGAGCTTGTAACCTCGGGGCTGCAGGCAGGAAGACTGCTGGGCTTGCTGGCTTCCTGCCTGGCTCCACATTCAGTGAGAAACCTTGTCTCAAGGGAGGACACTAGGTCTCCCCCTCTGACTTCTAGGCACACTTTTTGGGTTTCTAGCTGAGTGCCTGCCTCCTGTGGAAGGGCACACACTCAAGGTTCCCCAACCCCCTCATCCCTTCCTATCCCCTGCTCATCCTGTGGGAGTGTTGGTGGCTGTCGCCTGTATTAGTTGTTCTCCACCAGGGTTCATTTTCCCTCCCACCTCAGACAGATGAGCAATGCCTGGAGATGCCTTGACTGTCATGGCTGGGAGGGATGCTACTGGCATCTAGTGGGCAGCAGCCAGCAATGCTGAACTCTGCCTACAATGCCCAGCCAGCCTCCCAGCTGGGGATTACAGGTCCCCACATGCTTGCGTGCTGTGGTCTGTAAGACACTGCTTTAGTCAAACAGGGTTGTACAGAACATCTTTTCTGTATAAAGAACAACTATGATAAACATCTCGGTTCAAAATATTTTTCCTACTTTGTCCTAGCCACGTGGGGATGCTTCTGAATTTGCTGCAGGTTTTGTGATCTCGTCTCGCCTGATACAACTTTAAGAGGCTACAGTGACTTCCGGTGTTAGCTGAGATGTCTGGGAGATATTTGTCCTTTTCGCTGACAATTGGCTATTCCTTCTGCGTGCTTGATTTTGTTCCTCTTGGTTCTTTGATGCGAGTGTTGACTACCATAGTGCTTACTCATAATCAGACATGCAGAAGTGTTGGTGTCTTGTCCTCTTAGTGTAGGAGTCTGAGAGAATGGAGCCTAGCAGAGGATATTAGTGGTCCTCATTCCTGCTGCCCTGGGGTCAGTGGGGAGTTTGAGCAGAAGCACAGACAGCACCAGTCCGTGTTGGAAGAGCCCAGAGGTCACAACCGTACTGAGTTCTGTGTGCACAGTCCTGGCCAAGGCACATGCCCTGAGCTGCTAGGAAGGGTGTGGAAGAACTCAGGCGAGGATGAAGCCGCGTGAGCAGGGCCTCCCGGGGTCCTTCAGAGGAGGTTGGATGCATATGCTACTAATTTCACTCTTAGACACGGGACCTTTTGTCTTTCCCAAATCCAGTCAATGCGTGGATGGGGGTAAGGTGGGAGAGAAGTGTCCTAAAGCCTAGACTTGAAGTGGAAATAAAAACATGCAACCCAGAACCAGCACAGAGTTCCAAATGACTGCAGCAACGGAGGAGCAGCAGGCCTGTGTCCCCTGAGGCTGGGCATGTTCACTTCACAGATTTATTATGTGTCTGGGTAATGTATGACATGAATGGGAGCTGTGTGGTGCGAGGTGGGGATGAGAAATGTCACTACCGCCATGGGAGGAACCTTCCAGGTTCTTTATTGTCAACGCATTTGTATTTTGACCACCCATATAAAGTCATAAAACCACCTTTATAATATTCTGCACTTCCTGGATTTTGCCTACTTCCTCTCCTCCACACACACATAATATCTTTATTAATTATTGGGAAACACATCATGAACCCCATCACACTTCCCAGTACTTCCAGGTCTGTCTCCCTACCCTTACGACTGCCCCCCAAAAGAAAACAAAGCAAGTCCAAATTGTGTTATCTATGCACTCCCTGGAGCATGGTTAAGCTCCCAGTGGCCAGCCCCTTAAAGAAAACTGAGTCCTTCCCCACCGGCAACCCCACCAGAAGCCATCCATTGTGGAGAGCTACACTTGGGCATCCTTATCACAATTTTTAAGAGTTCTCTTCCAAGGCTTTCTGTCTAGGCTGTTATTTCAGGGTCGGGAGGGGTTATCACAGAGTCCTTCAATGTCTGTCTCTCTCAGCTCTGAGTCTGCAGCCATCAGTATTACTGCAAACATAGCTTCCATGCCCTCAGTCAGTGAGAGCACGAATCATGGACGTCCACGTGGTTTCTAGGGACAGCACAGATCGCAGACATCCACATGGTCTCCAGCATCATGCACGTGCAGCGGCATAGGCCAGAGACATCAATGCAGCTTCAGGCAGCAGCACAGACCATGTGCGTCTGCCTGGGCTTTGGTGGTAACAGGGGCCTAAGGTGGCAGCACGAACCATTCTCATCAGCATGGCCCCCTGCAGAAGCCCCGCCCACTGACACTAACATGGACTCCTGCAGCAGCACAGACTACAGTCGTCCATTTGACCTGCACAGGCCTCAGATGTCTCCCTGTTGTCAGTGCGGACCACCAGGCATGACCTCTGTGCTTGCAGCCTGCTGGCTGAGACGGGGTGGCGAAGCGTAGATCCATCATTCTCCACTGTATGCGGCTCTCCTCTGCCATGGTTCTTTTCAATGTTCTGAGTCCACTTTTGAAAAGCGTCTCTCCGTAAGACCTGCTTTTTATCTTTCTTAGTTGTTCTGGAGCTGTTGTGGGTTCGGTAGACCCCTTTTCCACAGCTGCGTCACCCCTGCAGAACCCCCGTGGGTCTCTTAGACTCCTTGGAGCGCTGAGGTGGCTGCAGCCATCTTGGTTTTCTCCACTGACTTCTTCATTCTTCAATCTGTAAATCTAGCCAGGTATGATGATGCATGTCATCAATCCCAGTACTCGGGAGGCAGAGGCAGGAGGGTTGGTGCAAGTTTGAAGCCAGCCTGGTCTACACAGAAAGTCGGCCGTGATTACAGAGGCTGGGCACACAGAATGAGTAGAGATCGGGGCTTGTGGTGGTCAAGGGAAAGAATGCTTGATGACCAGGACTCTCTAGGTCACCATTTTCTTTATTCTTCCTGCCAAAAATAATCCCATCTACCCTTAAGTCTCTTCTCTCTCATTCTCTCTCTCTCCCTCCTTCTCTCTCTCTCTCTCTCTCTCTCTCTCTCTCTCTCTCTCTCTCTCTCTCCCTCCCTCACTCCCTCCCTCTTGCCTCCCGATTATCCCAGCAGAATCTTCAAACGTCTAGCTCCCTGGTTCCCCTGTAAGTCTCACTTTACTGGTCCTAGCAGATGTCATTGTACCCAAATTGCTGACTTTGAGCCAACGGGCAGGCTCTTTCCTTAAGTTCAGCTCAGGTTCCGGGAAAGTCTCTGAGTGACAAGTGGCTCAGGACTGTCCTCCAGTCCCTTGTCAGTTCCTTTCCCCTGCCTCTAAACATGCTTGCTCAGGCTTAAAAACACACCCTGTCCCATAGAGCAGATTTTTCAGGTGTCTGGCCAGGTTTGGTGGTGGTTGCTTTTGTAATGAAAGAATCATTTTGCTGGAACTTTCTAGAAGAATAGAAAGTGAAATTCAAATACCAAGCAAATATCCAACCATTTTCCGAGGGTAACACCTCATACACCACACACAGCAGTGCCACTGTAAACTCCGGCTACCTTCTCTCACTACTTTGTGATGGAGGCTAATGTTGCAGCATTTATTTTTGCCAGGCTCTGTGCTTGGATTTTATACACCTCTCTGGGAATCTGCTTCATCTCTTATTGTGAGACATAAAGCGTTGTTGTTAGAGAAGTCAAACAGCTCTGAAAGGTTAAAGGTGTTGCCTGGGTTGTGTGGCTTGGAATTGGTGAGCTGGAACCCAGGCCTCTGACTGACTGCTTTTATGTAGTAGGAGGAATTTTGGGTGTTCCTGAAATACAAACACATTAAATGTCTGAGATTACACTGTCTAATCATCTCATATCATGTCCATAGAAACATGCTTCTACAATTTCTAAGAAAGTCTATCAAGAAGAGGAAGGAGGGAAGGAGGAAGCAACAGCTCAGTGCTAGAGAGAGAGAGAGAGAGAGAGAGAGAGAGAGAGAGAGAGAGAGAGAGAGGCTGATTCATGGGGTGGGTTCTAAAACCAGTGGTTCTCAACCTTTCTAACGCTGTGACCCTTTAATACAACTCTTCATGTTGTGGTGACCCCCAACCATTAAATTATATGCATTGCTACTTCATAACTAAAATTTTGCTACTTCTAATGAATCATAGTGTAAATATCTAATGCGCAGGATAGCTGATATTGCCCCCTGTGAAAGGGGCCGTGATCCACAGATTGAGAACAAGTGCTTGGCAGGTCTCCTTTTGATGGGGATGTAGACCTCCCCTCCCCTTGGTGCCTCCCAGGACCCTGGGGCTGTGTTTAGAAGCACATGACTCAGAGCAATGCTTCTATCAGGGTAGGTGAGGAAGTGGAAGGACCATGTCCATGTTCACAGCACAAGGATGGTGAGAGAAGAGCCAGGCTTTAAGAAGGGCTCAGGATGTCTGTAGCAAGAAGTCCTATGGCAATGCCATCCATCCATCCATCCATCCATCCATCCATCCGACCAACCAACCAGACAACCATAGCTAGATACACGAACATCTCCAGTTTCATGCTTCAAAACTGCTTTTGTAGGAAACAGCTCTAAGAGCACACCCACAGTAATATAGCTGTCCCTTCAAAACCAGCACGAGGCACGAGGCTGCACATTTCTCTATGTATCAGCCCGTATTTAGGGGTTTTTCCAGCCCCTTCCGAGATATGTTTATCCACCAGGCTGTCTTGTCCTCCAGGAAATTGAAAGAAGTTCCAGGAAAAATGATAGATTGGTGGCTGCTGATTTCTCAACAAGCTTGGCCAACAGTCTCCTAGCTGACGAGTCAGGACATCTCCTGGGCTAGCTCCATGGGACATCCTTTTATCTCTTCATCGGAGGCAGGGTGGGGGGTGGGCATGCTCCACCCAAAGGCAATCACCCTCAGACCTAGAACAGTATTTCCTTCTCGTTTCCTAGAAGAGAGAGCCTCATTAGTCTTCCCCAACCCCAAATTAAAACCAGAAACAACAAGAACAAAACAAAACCTAGTACAGAAAACTTTACATGAATTAGAGGAGCAAGAGATTCCTGCCTCCTGAGTGTTCTTTGAACCCTCCCTGAAGTCCTTGGCTGGGAAAGACAAGAGGAGGAACCAAGAACCAGTCTCTTGAGCAAGCTCTGTGGTAGTTGAGGCTCTTTGCTACATAGCAGTGTGGATACTTAAGGTTACAGATGGTCACTGTCCCCATAAAAGCTGAACAGTGTGTCAGAGGCAAGGCTTGACTGCAGTAGTAATGGGCTAAGCCACTCTGGGTCCCTGTGGGCTGCACACTTGCTCCTGCCCAGGAGCAATATGGATTCGAGAATGACACACACAGACACAGACACAGACACACACATACACATCACATACAGACACACAAACACACACACAAACAGACACACACACACAGACACAAAGACACACATACACACACATACACACAGACACACATACACACACACACACAGACACACACACACAGACACACACACACACAGACACACACACACACACACACATACACACACACACACACACACACACAACACACACACACAGACACACACACATACACTCACACACATACACATACACACACACACACACACACACACACATTACCCACACACACACACACACAGACACACAGACACACACACACAGACACACACACAGACACACACACACACACACACACACACAGACACACACACGTGCCCACACAGACACAGACACAGACACACACACAGACACACAGACACAGACACACACACAGACACACACACACACACACACACACACACACACACACACACACATCCCATGACTAGCTCAAAGGCTGGGCACTCCTAAACCTTTTCCTGTTAGCAAACACTCCCCTCTGGTACTCCTGAGACTCCTAAACCTTCCCCTGCTACCCCGGGCCCAACTGGGGAAGTAGCCAGTGACCACTTACCCAAATTCTTACATGGTGGGTTGGCTTTCTTTCTTTTGGCTCTTACATCCCCTGAGTCATGGCGGTCCTCTGTCTTCCTTCCTCCCACTCGCCTGCACAAATTTAAAGGTTCCGCCCCTCTCTTTCCACCCAGCCACTGGCCATTGGCTCTTTATTGATCAATCCAAAACCAATTGGGGACAATGGCCTTCAGGGTTTGGACAAGCAGATTCCCAATTAAGTCAGAGCATTAGAACCAATCCCAACACTTAGCTAGTTAGATGAATAGGGAAACGGGCAGATTCATGGAGTCCAGTGGATCTTGGGTGCTTATTCATAGTAAGTATGTGAGTTTGTGACCAAACAAGGGGAGGGACAGGGGGGAGAAAGTGAGAGATGCTAAAACTTTGGGACATTTACATGTCTTGGTTATTACAACCCCAGGCTACACCATTATTAAATTATGGTCTCAATGACAAACCAAGACTCATACTCTGTCTGCTACTCTATATAACACAAGTAACAAAGACTTCCTTTGTAGCCCCTACCTCTAATCCCATGACCAACTACTTCTCTCTCCTATCCTGTGGTAGTTGGATCTCATGAGGGTGGTCATCAGGCACAAGCTAGGTAAAGGCACGGGGACAGATAAAAGCACGTGACACTAGGAAATGAGGAGAGAGTCCAAGATCAGAAGGGACGGAATCAAGCCACACTGTAAGGTCACACCTATGCATATATATGCCCAGGACACTGGTGTGTTTGCAGTATAGTCCCACACCCTGTCGAATCCTCTGATCTACACACCAGTTGCTATTTCATAGATGATCTCATAACTGGTTTGGGGCCATATGACTTGGCTGAGCCTCATGGTGGTTCATGACCTTTACAAGTATGGGAGATCCCAGAGGGTCTGTGGTGACTCAGACTATATGTAAACATTACATTTAGAAAGTGCCTTGGAAGTGTGGATGCTTCTGTCCTACTTAGAAGGGGGAAAAAATAATCACAGGGGGTAGAGGGAAGGAGAGATCAGGGAGGGAGAGAGGAGGAGGGGAAAGGGGGAAGGATCAGGTATAGGAGGAGACGGGGAGAAGTACAGACGGTCAGGAATTTGGACAGAGGTGTGTAGCAGTGGAGGATAGGGGACTGGGGAAGTCACTAGAGAGTCCCAGTTGCTGAGATCCAAGCAGTTCCCAGAACTGGACAGGGAGGACATTGTCGAAATACCCAACAGAAGGGAGATAGAACCATATCCAGTGGATAGGCATGGCCCTCGGTTGAGGGGATGGGGCCGCCCCCCATCTCAAAAAATATCAATCCAGAATTCCTCCAGTCAAAAGGAGATGCAGGGACAAAGAGTGGAGCAAAGACTGAAAGAAAGGCCATCCGGAGACTGCCCCACCTGGGGATCCATCCCATCTGCAGACACCAAACCCAGACACTATTCCTGATGCCAAGAAGCACTTGCTGACAGGAGCCAGGTATAGCTGCCCCCTGAGAGGCTGTGCCAGAGCCTGGCCAATACAGATGCGGATGCATGCAGTCAATCATCTGACTGAGCACAGGAACCCTAATGGAGGAGTGAGAGAAAGGACTGAAGGAGCTGAAGGGGTTTGTAACCCCATAGGAAGAACAACATCAACCAACCAAACCTCCCCTCCCCAAACTCCCAGGGACCAAACACCAACCAAAGAGGAACCCATGGCTCCAGCTGTATTTGTAGCAGAGGATTGCCTTATCTGGCATCAATGGGAGGGGAACCCCTTGGTCCTGTGAGGCTCGAGGACCCAGCGTAGGGGAGGGTTATGGCGGTGAGGCAGGGGTTGGAAGCACCCTCATAGAGGTAGGGGTAGGGGGCATGGGATAGGGGGCAGAGGGGAAACCAGGAAGGGAGATAACATTCGAAATGTAAATAAATAAAATAACTAATAAAAATTTAAAAAAATAAAGAGGTGCTTTGCAGTGGTTCTCAACCTGTGGGTTGCAACCGCTTGCGGGAGTTGAACGACCCCTTCTTTCACAGGGGTTACACATCAGATACCCTGCATATCAGATATCTTGCATATTAGATATTTTATTACAATTCATAGCAAAATTACAGTTATGAAGTAGCAATGAAATAGTTTTATGGCTGTGGGTCACCACCACGTGAGGAACTGTATTAAGAAGGTTGCAGCGTTAGGAAGGTTGAGAGCCTCTGTGCTGTAGCAACTCAGGGTCCATGAAAAAGAGTTAAGACAATGCAGGAGCCTATCGGCCTCCCTCAGAGGCACCTGTGGCAAGATGGAGTTCCTAAGGCAAAACGTGGCAAAAGTGATTTTGGGACCCCGGAGGCTTTACAGCTCTAACTACCCAGTTCATCAAGCGAGGAAGGGGTTCAGGTGATCTCACTATGCCCACTACCTTAGAGGGAGATCTCATGAGCTTGAAATGGTCCTAGAAGATGGCCAAGGCGGCCTACAGGTACAGACCACAGAGGGTGACTGGTGACCTCAGACTGCGTTGTGAACTTGGTGGTGTCTTACAAGGTATAGACTTGGGTAGATCTGGGGTGGAGTGTGCTTGGCTCTCGGAACATCAAGTGCAGTGGGCATCAGCAGATGAATATGGAGACAGGGGTTTAAGAATTAAGCTTGCCTCAAGGGTGGGCAAGGACTGTTTCCTTCCTCAAGTATGTTCATTTCTCATTAAAAGAAGTATATTAGAAGTAGAGATTTTCCAGCTCTGGGCCCTCGCATCAGCTGGGGATAACTGATGGAGGCAGCGTCTGTGGCATCAGCTCAGAGCCCTTTGATCCTTCTCTACTGGCTGCCATTAGTAGTGACAGAGGATCATACCCAGGCTTCTGGAAGGCAGTGGTTGCCAATGGTTCTACCCAGATATGGTAAAGCGTGTTCTTCTACAGCACACCAGGCAGCATGGCCATAGATGTAATTGTGGCACAACTATTGTGGGTGCAACCAGTTCCTTTCAGATTAGATTTCTGGCCCATTCTACAGGAGGGGCAGTGTTGGTACTGCCAGCCTAGGCACAAACCACAGCTGGGGGGATGATAGGTCCCAGTGGGGAGGGGTGATTGGAGTGTTATGAAACTCTGTCCTCTGAACTCGACATGAAGTCAGATCGCTGGGGTTCCCCACGTGAGACCCTCACATCTGATGAGAGGAGGGGAAGAGACTGGTTATTGCTGCCAGTAAGTAAGTCGCCCTTGTTTCCGTAACTCCCTCCTCACCACCCTGCTGTGAATCACAATTAAACTCACTAATTCATCAGACTGGAGCAGGGTGGAAGAATTCCTTTGGTCTCTTGTTGCCTTCTTTGGGGTGACTATGAATAGACTCCCCATGAAAATTCATGAAACATGCAGTCCTATCACAGAGAGTCAACCTCACAGCAGCATCAAACTACCTCACTGTGTGACTGAGGCCCATTGTAATCTGTTCTTACCGCTGAGCCAGGCGAGTGTGGGGAGCAATTTGATTGTCTGTCTGTCTGTCTCATCTCAAGATGAGCTCTCTCCTTAGGGACACAGGAGCACAAGGCAGCTACTCTTTGCATGGATGAAAGAAAGACGAACTGTTGGTCCAGTTTTCAGTGGCCATCTTTGTCTTCATTTGAGAGTGCCAGTCTTCTCAGATGTCCACAGGTGTGTCCCTTCTATTAACACTGGAGAATGCAGTGGGTTCTGATTGGCTGCTGGCCTGCCCATCAGGACTTTGGTTGAAGGAGTTAAGTTCTAGCTTGTTGCTTAGTGAATGTGGGTGGAGCTGGTGTAGCTTGTTTTCAAGCTGGGTCCTCTGAGAGCTGTCCTGCACCTCGGGGAATCTATCGACGATCAAAACCAGAGTTGACTGGGCTTGATGGCGCACAACTTTAATATTAGCACTGAGCAGACAGAGGCAGGTGGATCTCTGTGAGTTTGAGGCCAGCCTGATCTACACAGAGTTACAGGACAGCCAGGGCTCTGTAGAGCCCTCAAACAATGTATCTTTTGGCTATAACTTTTTTTTAAACTTGTCAATGAACAAGATTTATTATTAAAAAGAGAAAATACATACATGTATTATATTTTAAAATAGGATCTTTTCATAAACTTACCGAGATCACTTTTCCATTTGCTTTTGGTTTCTGTGAGACACTGTGTTATTTCTCCCTTCACATCTGAGCAGATACCCTATATTATTTACCGTGCCCTACTTTTCTCATGAGCTCAGATTTTAATGAAAATAAAACTCATCAAAAGTGATAGTGATGACTCTACCACTTGAATTATTTGTAAGAGATCATTCTAACTTGTAATATTTTCAGAAACACTTCAGCATGCGTTGGAAAAAATTTAAAAAATGTATTACATCTTCCAATGCCAGAACAAGGACCACCAAAGTTCTAATCAAGACAGACAGATAACATTTTTAAAATGGTTTTAATATGTTGTTTTTTGGAAGTATTGGGTGAGACTCTAACTAGGGAAAGTCGAAAGTGTTTATGACTTCTTGGGAATCACATGCTGTTACATTTTGTTTGTTTGTTTGTTTTGGAGTTCATGCTATTGAGCTCTCCATGGACTTGCTAGCCTCTGACATTTGTGTCCAATATCCTGTGATCATAGTTATATACCACCAAACTAGCTTAGGACTCCTGTTAATTGAACAAAATAGCCACCAATTCTAATCACATCTGTAAATGTTTCATAAACGAATAGCATCTCTATAAATTCCAAGAGAATGATGCTGACATTATGCTTTATGACACATTTAATGAGACATTCTTTCATTTCAATTTCATACTTTTTTCTTGGCTTGCTGGCAGTAGCTGTTTTATTCAAATTGAGAATATTTTTATAGGTCCCTGGAAAACATGACAGCTTTGGAAATCATGCCAGACGCACAGAGGAGAGATGAGTGCTAAAACGGACACACCCAAATAACGGTTAGTCAGAAATCACTTTGGTGGCCAGCGCCCCTTAGACATGGTCTACAGAGCAAAGTGGGGTGTGTGTGTGTGTGTGTGTGTGTGTGCGTGTCTGTGTCTGTGTGTCTGTGTGTGTGTGTATATGTTAGTCCCTTGGAGGCAGGTGGTTTTAGGTGGAAGGCGTGGGTCAGAGTTCAGCTGTGTCAGGTATGGAAGTGGGAAGTTAGCAACCAGCCTGACAGGATCTGGACAGTTTTCCGATTGGAGCCTGTGGCTTACTGGGTGTTAAACGTGGCACTGAGACAGGCATTCCACGAGTCCTGGAAGGTCGGTGGACTAAGGTTCAGTGAGTTTGTCACTTTGGATGATTCCAAGTGACATCAAGTAACCATCACCTGGGCCCCTCCTCTGGTTACCTGGCCAGTCACAGCAGGCAGAGGACTGTGCCTATTCTGTCACAAATTGGAAGGCTGGGTTTTTTGTTGTTGTTTTGTTTAGGGATGATCTAAGTTCCCCAGAAACAAATCAGGAGACAAATACAGGTTCCACGACTGAAAAGCCTGCCCTAGGTGGAACTGGTTAGGGAGCTGGTTAGGAAGATCCCTGAGCAGGGCAGCTCCTGCTCAATCCATGGGAGTCTCCGAAACTGTTCCCCGGAGCACATCCGCCCTAGCAATGGGCTGGACTTCCGCACTCCTAAATTGCTGAACTGATGCCTGCCGGGTATGTAAGCTCCAGCCAATTGTTCAACTCTGCTGAAGAGAGCAGGCCCGGGGCGGCCTGCCAGACTCAAACAAGTGCTCTCCCACAGAGCCTTTTCAGATTAGCTCACCAATCCTTGTCCTTGGTTGTGGAGTGGGTGGCCTGTTCTGCAATTTTCAAGGCAGAACAGTTGCTTGGAGCAAGAGTGTTGAGATAACCCAGTTATGAGCCTTGGACGTGCTGCCTACTCACCTACGGATTAATAATTTCCTAAACCCTGTTTATTTTAATCTGTAGAGTGGGGAAATAGAATTGCCCTGTGGCTGAGAGATGAAACCAGTGCTGACAGTGCTGGGCTGGGCTCAGCATACAGCAGGCGCTCTGGGAGCGACAGCAGCAGCAGCATCTATCTATCTATCTATCTATCTATCTATCTATCTATCTATCTATCATATATCTATCATCTATCATCTGTCTGTCCATCCATCCATTTATTTATCTATTTAGCCATATCAAGTGGGGTGTCTAAAAGGTTGTACCAAGTCTGCTGACCTTCCAACGCCCTAACTCTTTCCAAGTATGGCTTTGCACTGTTTTTAGCTTCAGGGTGGATCTCTGACTAAAAAGGGTTGAATTCAGGAAAGTGTGGACCAAAGAAGCGTTCCCAGATGGTTCCTCACCTCCTTTGGTCTGTTTATCCTTCAGATGCTGGGATGTCCTTCTCAGAGTGAATAAATCAGAGAACCTAGAACATCTCCCGTTCTCCCGTGGTAATGGCCCGTCCAAACACCCATACCGAGCCCTGTGTATGGAAAGAACATGGATGCGGTTTGTGGAAGAATTTTTATATATTTAAGAAAAAACAAGCTGTAGGAAGTTGTACAATCCTGAGTAGGATGGCCCTTTCCCTGTAGGGAAACAGGATAATCCTTTCGAAGGCAGGAAGGACTTTTATCCATGTACACAGCGCAGTCAGCTGGGAGACAGTACATTAGAAGGCATGCTGGGAAGGGATGAGAGTCATTCCTTGACTAGTTTGTAGGTACGACCCACCATGTTTAGCTGAGACCTTAGTGGCTGGAACCTTTACTTACCCTAGCTGACTTGGCTTCATGGCGAGGCAAACCGGACACTACAGCAGCACGGGCACAGACTGGCCACAAGGTGGCGCAGTGCCTCTAATATTTGGTCCCTGAGCAAATACATAGGGGACCACCCACTTGGCGGGAGGATGCTGGAATTCCAGAATTTATGTAGCCAATCTGCAAACGGTAAGTTACTGTCATGTCTTCTGTTGTTGAGGCCACCACTGAGAGCCAGTTTATTCTAATTCCTATTGCATCATGCTAAAAGAGCATTTAACAAGCCATAAAACCCTCATAAAATATCATCTATACCAAGACCTGTGTTAACCAACACCAGCACTGAGAAATGCCAAAACACCATACATGATGACACTCAAACGGTGGTGACTGCAGACAAAAAAGACAACAGTTTCTTTCTCAAATTTATTTAAAAAGGATTAGAGCTGATATAGTAAGACATTTATGACAGGGTCAACATAAAAATGATAGCTTTGGTTATACTCAGCACATGCAACTTACTACAGCGCTAACACGGGCAAGCTTCCCATGTGAAGCTGCATGGGTAGGTGGGGCAGAGTTGAGAGAACGGGGCTCACGTGGAGTACAGGAGAGCAAAGGCATAAGAAGGGGCCACAGAGAATGCCTACTGTCACACTAGCAGCAAGGTGCACTGTATATTACACAAACACCTGTGTAGCATCCCTTTGTTCTGACACGTCCCATGTTTCTATTTACGTGACAGCATTTGCAGTCTGTGTTTACCAGACTAAGCTGGTGATCACAGGACTAAGAATCTCCACCCAACCGGCCTGGTGCGTTTTCATGCTGACCCCCTCACTGGTGTTGACAACTGACTAATCAAAAAAACAAACAAACAAAAAAGAAACAAAAAACTGACCAGTCTGTGGGAGCTTACTGGCGACAAAAAGCCCTAAAAAAGTTAGAGCGAGTAACACCTAGAGCCACCACGGTTTTAGCTTTACCAGAGTGAGCATAGGCTAACCTGCATGTGACAGAACAAACCACGAACCTGAGAGATAGTACATCTGGCTTGAGAAGATTTTGTCTATGAACTAATTATACAGTTTGCCATATAGTGTGTTTTCTAACTCATAGAAAGGCACATTTTAAAACGTAATCTTACCTGGGTAACGTAACAATAGTGCCTAGAGCAGAGCTAGCCCAAGGGGTTATTTTTAGTAATTCACCTTTACACTTTTTTTTGCAGCTCATTGATTCTACTCATGTCATGAAAATCTCTACTAAACAGAAGTTGTGTTAAAAGCTTGCTTTTAAAAGAAACTCAGTAACATGAAACAGGAGAGTGAACTTAATAGTCTAAAACCTCCTGGCTTGTTCTAGCTGGTTAATACATGTCTATAACAAACACTGAGGAATGCTGTAGTTTACTAATTCTGTGGGCAGGAAAAAGAAGACAGCTTTAAAAGTAGTGTGATGTGTAATGGTACATTAGCAGTCCTACTTTCAACGGCTTTGACAGTGTCCCGGCGAGTGGAAACTTAAGGGTTCTTTGGAAAGTCAGTTGTGTTGGACGGTGTTTTGCTGAAGCAGACAGATGGAGGAGCGTTTCACTGAAGTGGACACAGGTGAAAGGATGTTTTGCTACAGAAACATGCGAAAGGACACGTGATGAAGGATTCTTTGTAATAACACATGTATTGGTTTGCCTCACATGTATCATTGTGCTCCATTTGTCAGGACTCCATAAAGAGAAACACCAGAAAACGTGCGGTGTTCTGATGGCTTCTTGCGAATTCCACGACCTGGGTCGATTAGCAGTCATGTCAGCTGATACAGACTCCCCATACTGAGGCAAGACGCGTGGGGAGACCACACCCACGGACGCGAGTATATATAGGACTCAACAGTCTTGAATATTTTCATTTCGCTGAGAGGCACAGCTGAGAACTTCTGGTTCTTTCTGCTGACTTGTACTGAGGCTGAGGCCTGGCCACTCCTGCTAGGCCTGGCCACCGCTGCTGCTCTCCCGACACTACTGAACTGGACTGCTGGTGCATCCATGAAGTGTTCTTGAGTGGGGCTGCCGCTGCTGGCCAGTGAACTGAACTGCTGATCTCCTGACAGTGCAGACAGGATTTGCGCCAAAGAACCATTTCTAAACAGGTCCACTTCACCTGTATCCTCTCTTTCCCACTACCTCTAGTCGGTGGTGGGCTAGAAGGAAGGTTAAAGCATTTAAGAACCATTATTAAAGAAGTAGGGTTGGGAAAAAATTAGAAGCTGCACTCCCATAAGCCCTTCTACCTCTTCAACCCTTTAAGTTCACAATAATGACTACGGTCTCACCAGACAGTGGTGGCACACCAGACTGGCAGATCCAGGGCAGCTAAGGCCACACAGAGAAACCCTATCTTAAAAAACCAAAAAAACAAAACAAAACAAAACAAAACCCAAAAAACAAACAAACAAAAAACCAAAAAGCAAAAAACCCTACGTCCTGGACAGCTGATGAACACAGTTCAGCAACTATGCAGAAACTGAATGAACTGTAGACAGGAGAACCAGGGTGGGGTTGCACTTTTCCTACTTTGGCTTCTCTGTGTCCACCAGTACTGACTTATGCTTTTCGAAGGACTGACTTTGTTTGGTGAGTAAAAGATGGGAACTCTGTTTGGTAATATTGATTACATTA
Source organism: Rattus rattus (assembly GCF_011064425.1). Classification (NCBI taxonomy): domain Eukaryota; kingdom Metazoa; phylum Chordata; class Mammalia; order Rodentia; family Muridae; genus Rattus; species Rattus rattus. Next base: position 184,551,436 of record NC_046156.1, read on the forward strand.
AACCTTCTTTGTCTATAACTCCTAAGCAGGCAACTGCATCAGAAGCAGTGAACTAGTTTTGGCCACAAGACAGGTTGTTTTCTGATTGCCTTAAACTATAGTTTTACACACGAGAGAAGAAAAGAACATGTATAGAATTAGCTTTATTAGACTGGTTTTACAGAAAGCAGCCAGATTAGTTTCTCTGCCTACCTAAAATACAAGTTACGTGCATCCAGATTATTCTTAAACATGCTGTAGCAAAGTCTGTATTTAAGATGAATTCTAAGACTCTTTCTTAGAGCAAAGAGAGGTGCTCCATGATACATCCCCCGAGGGAATGTTCATGCAGTGGGCACAACGGCAAACTCGCTTCCACCAGGCTCGTCTTCAGTGAGCTGTGTTCATCCCTGAACTCACACTGGGTAACTAACTGTCCCTACCCCGGGACAGACTTCACACTACAACGTTCACAGCAGCACACAGGTACACTGCTCGCTGTGAGAGGATGGGAAATTTAGCAAGTGATAATTTCCTGGCAGATACACATACATAGGGAGCTCAGTCCTGCCGAGGCTTGCCCAACTTGAATGGTGATGGTGCCAGCCTTGTAGTGTCAATTCTGGTCTCTCTGACCCTGACCTGGCCTTCCTGTGCCCGACTTTCATCATCTACCTTCAATCCTGGCATTTTAGCAATTCTAGGCTGGTTTTGCCAAGAAGGCAACTGAATACCAGAGCAAAGCACATACAGTCCCATGAGGATTATACATGTGAAAGGACTCAGAACAGGATTACCTAGTATAAAAATATAACGATAACACATCACAAGTAGAATATTAACAGCCATCTGAGAGTGAACAGCAAAACCGCATCCAGCTCAGTGCACATCAACTCCTCCTCAGCCACTGTGGGGCAGCGACTATGAATGATTAAGGGCCCATGTTCTGAAACTTTAATCCTTTTCCTGTGAGCACACTTGGTGGTAATCAACCACTAATGGCGCTCAGCCAACTCCTGTCCACCCAGTGTCTACCTTTAGCCTTCATCTCCATGTCACTGGAAAGTTAGGCACATACATAATGGCTTTAGTGCTAAACGCCGGATGTCCAGGCTACTCCTTAACAAAGCAACCTAAGGAACAGGTTTAAGATAGTCCTAAATCCTGTGTAAAACTCTACCTCACAAATGGCAGATATTAAAACTACCTGGTTGGGTGTGTGGCAGCACACACCCGAAGTCCCAGACACTCAGGAAGCTGGGACAGGAGGATCACTTGAGCCTACGTAACATAGTGAGATGTGTAGATGAGCTCAGTGGTAGTGTCTAGCATGTACAAGGCTGTGGGTTCAATCCCCGCCCAGCAAACTAACAAAACCCTCACGGCTTCGTCAGCTTAGGAGGACTTCTGCCACGGTGGTGGTCACAGACATCGGTGCGTGAGTTCTGGGACTCGCCTGAGCCTCTGGGCAATGCCACCTTTCAGCAAACACCTTGCTAGTCTTAAAAACAAAAATAAGGTGGAGTCAATTAAAGTAATGTACAGTTGAAGACATTCTGGATAAAGTGCTTCCTCCACCAACATCTGGAATCATCTGTCCCTGGTGTGTTTATATACGTTCAGAAAAATGTCAGCAACTTAAGTCTTTAAAAACAGCAATTTTTACGTCAAGCGGTGGTGGTGCATGCCTTTAACCCCAGTACTCCGGAGGCTGAGGCAGACAAATCTCTGTGAGTTTGAGGCCAGCCCGGTCCACTAGAGGGTTGGTGAAAATGACTTTGAAAAATGTTATCACTAATAAGCAGGTTTTCGTGAGGTTTTAGGTGAATATAAGGTAATGGGTACTTCTATGCTGCTTCTCTTGAAAGTTCGTCCTTTTCTTCAGTAATAACTGGAAGCATCGATACCAACGGCAAGGAACAAGCCAAGATTCTCTAATAACAAACCCAGAAATGAACCACCCCGCCCCCTCCACTCTTTTTTTTTGACAGGTGACACAATCGGGGCAGTCTGCCCGGGGCACTCTGACACGAAGCTGCTGGCTGAGGAGGGCTAGACCTCTGCCCCCGGCATCTGAATGGTCAGTCTCATCAAACCAGCACAGCTGAGCAACGCCACGGCTCGGCTCATTTAAATCCCCCATTTTCTATGGAGAAACAAAAGCTTTACAAACTCAGACACACTTAGTTTTCAGCAGTGCAAACATTCTGAAACAGCAGAGTCCTCCAGCTACTCAGAGGATAAAGTCAGTTCATGTAGTGCTTGAAGGAGAATCCCAGATACTCTGGAATGCAGATGGCCCAGTTGTGACTTTGTCCTTAAAGGCAATGATTATCGTCAGGGAGTGAAGATTATTTCCCATCTGAAGTCACGAGCATTTTAGCTTTACTTCGCAGTCCCGCTGAGGTCCCGCAGGAGCCGGCCCCTCACTGTGGCATGTAGCCACCTTGTCTTACAGTCTGTGGCAAGTAACTTTTGGAAATGTCTTCATCGATCGCTGTCTCCATTCCAACAGATTCGAATCTCTCTATCTGTCCATCAGTCCCTGTGCCAAGAGCATCTGCCACAGAACCTTCCTGAAACAGCCTCCGTTGCTCGGAGCCATAGGGCTCTGAAATGTGATCTGAAACCTGCTGCTGTTTCAGTCTGACAAAATCCTCCTCACTGCCTGATGGAACCTGGCTTGACCTTTCGAAGTGTGAGACATCTGGACTGGCTCCAGGCTGACTGCAGCTTTGTTTGAAGTACTGTTGCCTGGGTAAGATCTCGTCACCGCTGTCCACATTATCCACCAGCTGCAGGTCCTCTGGCCGCTCCTCGGAGTCTAGCAGGGGCTGGGTGGACTCAGACCTTGAGAACACTTGCACTGACGGCACCTGGTGCCTGTAGCCGCTGTGCACCACGGTGGAGTACTGCACCGTGCTTGCGGTGCTCTGAGCAGACTCGTTCTCCTCACTGCTGGAGATGCTGGGCCTAGAAGAGGACATGCACGAGGACCCCCCAATGCCACTGCTGTGCCCTTCTGTACTTATTTTCTCCTTCTTGAACAGATCCAAGGATTTCAGGTCATCTGGACAAGGCTTTTTGTTGTTTGCTTCTATTTCCACAACGCTTACGTCAGTGAAATTGGCATCTGAGTACATCTGATCTTTGGAGTTAAAATTGTGCTGGAAAGAGAAAAATGAATGAATGAATGAATGAATGAATGATACTCTGGGCATTTTTGACTTTTTAAATCACCGAGCCATTGCTCTGAGCCCTATATTACAGCTTTCTTAAATAAAAACATCTAAGGGCTTGTGTGTGGTTGAAACCATTTAGTGACTTCCAGGGGTGAGAATCATCCACCTCGAGGAGTCTTAGCAACTAGCTGAATGCAGACAAATAAAGCAAACCAAGGCGTCTAGATCCGGCTGCACTTCCGGTTTGCAAAGTAACATCTTTGTAAGCACATAGGCTATAACTAGAACTGAGTGTTTCATATCTGCTGTAGGCAGCCTAGAGTTACATGGATAAGAAAGAGCCTTGGAAGCATTAAAACTCAAACCTGGATCGCAAACCTGATCGCTGAGGTTCAGTAAGCTATGCAAAGTTACAGGTATAATTTGTTAAGTTCAGGATTGTTGGGGTATCAGGAAGGCGTCCCCTCTAGGGTCTGTAAGTGTTAAGTGCTGTCTAGTACAGTCCCCAGCGTTCATCTGCTTATGGGGAGGATGGCAGCCGTCAGCCAGGACCTAACATCCAGTTACAGATCTCTTTGTCTCAGTCCTCAGTTTCCATTTTCAACAATGTATTTGTTGTGTGCGCTGAGCAGTGTGAGGAAGGTCTGCACAAACGTGCTATGATAGACAGACAGACAGACAGACAGTGTGCTGGAATAAAGAGGGATTCTCAGGATTTTGACAACTGCCATTTTCTTTTTACTCTGCCTAAATATCTTTTGGCTAAACTCCATCAATGGCTCCTACTACATAAGTCTGTACATAGAAACAGTAAGAAGGCAGTATCTTACCCTTGGGGGGGTGTGAGGTGACCACTGGGCAATATGACTCTTTGAAGGATCTGGGACATTCGGCCAGATGTGTTTTTTAATTCTGAAAGGAAAAGAAGCAAGGCACATGTAGAACACATAACAATACACAGACATTTAACTTTCCGCTAAAGTTAGATAAAAGTAGTATCTAACTGACGCCAAGTAAACGATGATAAACTTGTGCTTTCCCAAAGAAGACAGGAGGTCACGGAGCTGACTGACACCAGCTGAGAGCAGCGCATGCTCACATTGCAAACCCAATATTGGGGGGGGTGGGGGGGGACAGGGGCGGCAGAAGCAGCAACGACAGGCATCCAGGACCGATGTGGGCTATATAAAACCCAATCTCAAAATATCAAAAATGAAAAAAGAACACACACAGTTCAGGAAAACAGAAACGAGAGCCTAGAAGTAGATACAGACTACCAGGGACAAACATTTATTTGAAAAGAAGCTATTTTCAACGTCAACAGAACAGATTGGTGGGAGGCAGAAACTACACTCTGGTTTGTATCCTGTCCCCAGATTTACTCAGAATTGATTACAGATGTGAGAGCTAAAATTACTATACTTCTAGAAGAAAACATGACCTTGGGTAGACAGACTTCTTAAAGAGGTTAAAAAATGCAAGAAGCAGAGGAAAAGCCTGGGAAAGGAACTTCAAAATGAAAAACTTCTGCTTCCCCAAGGTCATAGTTAAGGAAACAAAATACAGAAACTGGGACAAAATTTGCAAAACATGTATTTAACAAAAACGTTTGTTTCCAAATAAAAAGAACATTTACAACTCAATGTCACCAAAAAAAAAAAAAAAAAAAAAAAAGCAATTTAAAACTGGACAAACAGCTTTGATAGATAAACCATAGGAGCCATGTGACTCATCAATCGAGCCACTGGCAGTGGGGACAGAAATGAAAACCTGAGTCCTACACTCATGCTCACAGTCTCAGGGGAGCAGATCTGCGTCGGTCTCAAGTGCTAACGATGGTGGGACACTCAAGACGGCAGAGACACTGAGGGCCGGGACTGTCCCTTCTTTCCTTGTGAGGCTGGAAATGGAACCTCGAGCCTTGCACAGGCCATATGAATGCTCTACCACGGAGCTAAATGCCTGTTTCTCTAGTCACTCCTGATAAAACTACCATGATTATCGGAGCATTCATAACTGTTTTATAAAACAACAGGTAGAATTAGAAACCTGTAAACTCATACACCACACTACAGATCATGATTCAGCAGTACAGAGGGGAAAAATTAACACAGGAAATGGCAGGAATGAGCTCCAAAACTGATAAATGTCAGAGGTCCGCAAGCCACCTGATTCCACGTATGTGAAATTCTAGATCAGACAAAGCTACTCCTGAGAACAGGCTAGTCCATGTGAGGCAGAGGTTGAGAGAGGACAGACTTAAAACAAACAAGGGTCTTTGTAGGAGTGGGGATGAGTGTGGGGAGGTGGGCAAGCATTTCGCACAGCCAGAGCTCGGCTGTAAATATCAGTTAAACACTACCATGTAAAGTGCAACTTACAGGTCTCGTTTATTAAAGCAGAACAAGACTCCCAGCAGCGTTGTCAGGAGGAAAGCTAAGCACACAGGCACAACTATGGCTTCGATTTCTCCTTGAGCTAAAAGACCAAAGGGTATAATAAGAAATAACTGTTAATTCAGAGAAAAAGAGGAAAAGACATTATCGTCTTCGTTGCAGACCGCTTGATTTTTTGATTAAGTAGACAGTGTCCTGCGATGAACCCGGATGGCCTGGACTCACTGTGGAGCCCAGCTAGGCTTTCCTGTCTGTCCTCCAAGCGCCTGAGATGCAGATTATTGACAAAGTATACATTCCTTTTGCCCACCCTGGTGGTTTTGAGGTAGCTTTTCTTCCTCTCTCTGTTCTCAGGCATTTGTACTTGCATTGCAAACCTCAGTGTATAATAACACAAAACGCACACCGGCAGGGAGGAAACATACAGCTTACTGGTAGCAGTCATCAAATGATGATGTGTCTGCTGTAGGCCAAGAGTTTATGGCGATGCTCATGAGGCCGGAGGCGGCACGGGACGATTCACCTAGAGAGCGGCAGAGCTGGGCACAGTGGTGCTTGTTTGTCTGCACGCAAGGATGCAGGAGGGAAAGCAGGGCTGGGAACTTGAGGCCAGACTTAGCCTGGGCTATCTCACTAGAGACACTGTCTTAAAAACAAATAAATAAAATATTTAAAGATGCAAATAAATCTGAAATTCCTAAAGACCATACAGATCTCTACAGGCTTTTAAAATGGAACTTTGAGTCACTAACTGAGAGAACTGTTAGGGGTTATGAAAATGCTTTCCTCGCGGTTGTTTCTGGGTAACTCCTCCAGCTCCTTCCACCTGCCTTTTACCCCTGGTGCCAAGGTTGAACTGGGTCTGGAATGTGCTAAACGTGCATCCTATCATGGAGATAACTCCTTTTCGTTAATCTTTTATAGGAAAAATATGAGAGTAACCCTTCTGAAATACGCTGTTTACTTCGCTTTACATTTCTATCACGCACATCCCCTTGTGAGTAGCTCAGCCCGTGAAGGCCAGTAGAAGTGGCTTGGGAATAAGCTGTTGATGGGCTGTAAGAGCCCCACTGACAGCCTCGCTTTACTTGGGATCTTCTTCCCCAGGCCTGTCAGACACACCCCATCACACTCGCTCAGACGTTACTGACTTACAGGTGCAGCAGTCTCAGAACTGCTGCTAAGCCAAGCCCTGCATCTCTCCCGGGCCTGGCCTAGGCCCTGTGCGTGCTGCTCTCTCAGATGCTGTCTATGTCCTATTTTCTGCATCATAACTGCAACTTTGTCTCTACCAAAGCCTTCTTTAAGGTAAAATGGCCTCTGCCGATGGCTTTAGACTCGGATTGTTTACTGATTCAATTAATGTATTTACTTTTGGTGGTATTTCTTCACCTGAGTGAAAGTCTTAGGGGCAAAGACTCCCATGCCATTTGAGGAAGCTACAACGGAAACTGCAGATAGACAATGTCAACAAGAGAAGGAGATACTGCTAGATTATATTGAGGATGAATTTGAACTAATTTACAATCTAGTGTAAACGTGTCCTGTAGTAAACATTGCTTTTGCAACTAGGAAAATAATTCCAAAGTTTTACTCTGTTTTCCAGTGTTTATTCTAAGTATTAACTGCTACAGATCTATTAGCATGTCATCATGTGGGCTCTCATTCCAGAACCTACATTGATTCTCCCTTGTAGGGAAGGTCAGGATTTTATGCAATCGCATTCTTACATTATCTTTACATTTAATAATGAACATGGACATTACCATAGAACATAACCCTGGTGCCACCTGGGGAATTACAAATACAGTTTCAATTAAACAAACAAACAAAAAACCTACAATGATCCAAAGGAGAGTATACTACACGCTGTCAGAGAGGCACAGGACAGCCTCATAAGGACGGAAACGGTGACTGTTCACTTAGAAAGACACGGTAAGGCAGAGCGAGTAATGACCTGTGGCCAGAGGCAGGCTTATTCCTAAGGGGAATGAGGCACAAGCAATCGCACTCTTCTCCATTATGTAAGGGAAATACGAACACACTCAGTGCAATTACACTGACATTTCTTGGTTCTGCAAATAGTTGGAGGGTTGTAACAGGAAAGAGGGGAAAGTCGAAGCCATGAAGAAGTTTAAATACCACATAAGGCATATAGTGAAGGGGCCAGTAACAGCTTTGCAGAATACAGATGTGGAGTACAACACCACAGGAGAACACAAGCAGGACTCTGAGAACCAGGGAGCCCAGCAAGCCAGCACACTTTATGCTGAAGATTAGAAAGAAAGGTGAAGCTCAAATCCAGCAGTGGATGGGACATCACTCCCTCTGCCTCGTCCTGTCTTCCTCAGTGAGTAGTCCCCATGTACAGCCATTCACTGGGCAGCGTCCCCAGGGGTGGAAGGGCTGGAGACTGATTTCAACAGGAAAGAGAATGCGCCAGACTAGTTTCTCAAGCAACCTGTCTGTAAGAAGGGCCGACCGTAGGAAAGATGGAGAACTACATAATCCACTCTGAAGAAAGGAACCCATGAAGGGAGGCCAGTAAGCTCTGAGATCGGCTGTGCAGGTGAACTCAGCTACCACAGTCAAGCAGGAGCCAAAAGGAGAGGTCAGCAACCTATACCACATAAGCAAGTGTCCACATCCTAAAGTACACATCCCATCCTGTGACCTCCACACCCCGCCCCCGCCATGCTGAGGCCAACCACGGCTTTGAGGCTGTAACTGCTCTGCCTCTGAGCTGCCTCCGTCCCCAGTGCCCTTTAAATACCATTTTAGCACAGTGAATCCATTTCTAGTCAAATTAAACTTCAAACATAAAGCTTCACGATTTCTTACCAAACTTTAGTGTTGTAAAAGTGAATTCCGGTCCATCCTTCCCACCTTCATCTGTGTACGCTGCCATGTGGACCATGTACAGTGTATCGCTACTCAAAGAGGACAGTGTGTATTCTGTGTGAGAAGAATCCACACGCACAACTGGAAGGAGAAACAACAGCTCTTTTACCCAATGTTTTTGAGTTCTCTGTCTAATATTTGGCACTGTGAAGTATTAAAAATACTTCTCCAGCAAACATTTATAACTGAAATTAAAATTCTTTAAGGACAAAACAATATATATTTAAAGTTTAAAATCTTTGTAAAATCACATTGACTTACTCTGTATGTGTATGATTCTCTCTCTCTCTGTCTCTCTCTCTCTCTCTCTCTCTCTGTGTGTGTGTGTGTGTGTGTGTGTGTGTGTGTATGAAGGTCAGAGGACAACTTTTGGGAATCAATTCACAACTTGCTCCCAACTCCCTCCACCCTGTGAGACCCAGGGATTGAACTGAGGTCACTAGGTTTGAGGACAATGCCTTTACCTGCCGAGCCATGCTACTAGCCACAATACTACTAGTGATGGTTTGAATGTGCTTGGCCCAGAGAGTGGCGCTATTAGGAGCTGTGGCTCTGTTGGAGTAGGTGTGTTACTGTTGGTGTGGGCTTTAAGACCCTCCTCACCCTAGTTGCCTGGAAGTCAATCTTCTCTTAGTGGCCTTCAGATAAAATCTAGAACTCTCAGCCCCTCCTGCACCATGTCTGCCTGGATGCTGCCATGCTCCCGTTTTGGTGATAATGCACTGAACCTCTGAACCTGTAAGCCAGCCCCAACTAAATGTTGTCCTTATAAGAGTTGCCTTGGTCACAGTGTCTATTCACAGCAGTAAAACCTTAACTAAGACACCTATAATACAATGTTTTAAAAAATAGTGTCATGAACATATGAGACATCTGCAGATGTCTGCTAAGGATGCTCTACACTATCAAACACACTATGTGAGGAACAAGTATTTTAAAACTTAAGAAAAAGCTTTAGTAACATATTCTTAGTGGTTCTACAATTTTATTACCCATTTCTTTTCCAACACTGGTTCTATAAGATATGGAGTAGTTTCTAATAAATCCATTCTGGACATCAACAGGAAGATGGTCCCACTCTAAGACAGCTTCATTTTTCCCCACTTTCTTTGTCCGAACAGTCGGTCCTTTTGAAGGAGCTATAAGAGAGTAAACGGAGCTGTGAACCGAGAAGCTGAGTTTAGGGATGAACACTAGTCAGTAAAGGGTCCTTATGATGAAATTATCAAACATAATAAGGATGCTTTTTGTTTGTTTTGTTTCAAGACAGGGAAATGCTAAAGGCATTTTTCAAAGCAGGCAAGGGTGGACCTACCTGCTTGTTTGAGGTACGCCTTCATGGACTCAGGGCTTCCAGGCCCACCGGGAAACACTGGGGTTACTGTGATCAGATAGCACTTGCTCTCCAGTAGGCTTCCTACAACAAGAATAGCACAGACAGGGTTGGGGATTTAGCTCAGTGGTAGAGTGCTTGCCTAGTAAGCGCAAGGCCCTGGGTTCAGTCCCCAGCTCAAAAAAAAAAAAAAAAAAAAAAAAAAAAAAAGAATAGCACAGACAGCAATTTTCCTCCAAATGAGATTTTTACCTTATTATTACAAGACCACTTAGTTTTACTTTCTTCTAAAAATTGCAGTTTTATATACAAAATAATCTTTTGTATACCAAACATAAACTTTATATAGTAAAATGTTGGCTGTGTAATCCTACTGAAGCCAGTCTGGGCTACACTGTGAGTTCAAGGCTATGATGAGCTATCTAGGTAACAAAAACCACAAGGCTATTTTTAGGGTCAGTACAGTGAACCAGAATGTATGAAAGTGTTTATGTTGCAAATAGAAAAAGTGAATGCTTTTATGTTCAGGATTAGTAAAACACTTCAGGTTATTCTGGGACAGCTTTGGTATTTGTGGAGGTTTGAAAGAAAATGGCCTCCACAGACCCATGGAGAGTGGCACTGTTAGGAGGCGTGGCCTTGCTGAAGTGGGTGTGGCCTTGTTGGAGGAAGTGTGTCACTGTGGGAGCAGACGCTGAGGTCTTATATGTTGGAGCCACGCTGAGTGTGGGACCGTCTCTTTCTGCTGCCTGCACATCAAGATTTAGAACTTTCAGCTCCTCCACACCATGTCTGCCTCCATGATGGTAATGGACTGAACTTCTGAACCTGCAAGCCAGCCCCAATTAAATGTTTCCTTTCTAAGAGCCGCCTTGGTCATGGTGTCTCTCACAGCAGTAGGAACCCTAAGCCAGGACTTTAGCTAATTTCGGGACCTGCGGAGATGTAACAGTGAGATCAAGGGCACAGCGAGTGCACACTAATGCACACTAATGCACAGCTGTGGTTAGTGAGGGCAGGTGGAGAACCAGAGTCAAGGCTGCCTCCTGCTCACTTTTAAAAGGAAAAATCTTAAATACAATACTTTCTTTATTTCTAATCCTTCCAAATTATCCAAGAAGTTTTTATCAGACAACTGAAGTATGGTTTAGGAACTAGTCAAAGTGGCCTTTTATAAACTACACATTGTGTGTACAGACGAACAAGGTGGTTCTTATACTGTTTATACCTTCATACGCATGAACCTCCAGTTCCTTTGCTAACATTCACAAAATTACACGCACCTTTGTCTTCCTAACCAGAGAAGTTTTATTTTTTCTTGACATCTATGATTTAAAAAAAAGTAAGCCATTTGTAACTTCTGCTCTAACGATGCTTTCGGGGAGCTGAGCCTGACACCTTTGACTCTGAGAGCTGACCACATGTGCTTTAATCTCCTAGGCTGCCTGCTCCCCAGCCCCATGGTTTTTATCTGGCATGGCCAATAAAGGAGACATCTAAGCTCATTAAGATCAAACAGCAACCTGGTGAGAGCCGCCCCTGCGTAGGGCATGCCTCTGCCCACAGCCAAACCCTAATGGCTGCCCTTCTTATGAACTGAAGAGCATGTAGGGAGCAGTTTCGCTTTCTTTAATGCTATTATATGACTTTACAACCATGCAGGGTTTAGGTAGCAGCTAGATCACCATTCACTCTGTGTTAGAACCTGGAACGCATAAGGAACCTGTGCTCTGGCTGGGCTGCCTGAGTTAACTTGAGTTGAGCACACGTAACAAACAACTGGTAGTAAAGACTAGATTCTCTGTACAGTTCTGTAAGCGTCCTTAGGTTAATAAAGCAATCCAAGGGTTTTTATTTGTATTTTAGTTTCTTAGAAAAGTACTGGCCCTTCTCCCCATACGGAGAGCCTGTGGTTCAGAGGCTGAGTTAAAGTGTAATTTGCTAAGCCACACACCTAGTCACAGGTGAGGCTGCGAGTCTTCAGTGGCTCACCGTGCCCAGACAACAGAAGACAAGGACAAGAAGCATGGAAAAGACAGCATGTCCTGGGGTCAGACGCACACCGTCATTAACGCTTAGGTGGGTACCTCTTAAGTGGGTCCGAGTCACAGTGCCATCTTCTTGCTGCCAGTCTGGGATGCAGGGTGAGTTCTCTGACAACTCACACCACTCTAGGATGTATTTGTTCACAGGTTTAGATGGCGGAGTCCATTCTACCCAGAGCAGGTTATCTTTTGGAAATGCTTTAAGATCCACTACGGGGTGAGAAGCTTTAAAAAAAAAAAAGAAAGAATTTGATGCGGATAAAAATCAGTCAACATTGACAAATCTGAGATTTCAGTATTTTACAGTCATGCCCAAAGGTTTTGTGTATTTAATTTTATAACTATGTCTTTGCCCTTAACAGCTAGAGATAAATAATATATCTATGTCACATGCAAAGAAAATTCCTAGAACCTTGAAATAGTATTTCAAAAACAAATAATTATCAGGAAGCACGTAAACGAATGAGTACGCTCGCTCCGGAGTTCAAATAACTGCACAGGGCGGGGTATCTCAAAGCGTTGATACAGAAGCCCCTGCAAGCATGGCTGTCGCTGAGGCAGAAAGCAGCCTGTTTACCATGCTTCCAGGGCTGTGCACCCTGAACCCCGGCATCCAGGAGCACGGCCCCGCCTTGCCAATACGCACCTTTGAAGTGGGAGCCGGGGATGGTGAGGATGGTTGCGGGGGACTTGCCGACCACATTTCTTGCTGTTAGAGACGCTGCATAGCGGTTATTGGTGAGGTTTACTGTCAACTCTGTACCGTTAACTGTGTAAGTTTGCGAAACTGACTTGGACTGTGTAAGAACCACTTCATAATCCAAGATCTTCCCGTTGGCCTCAGAAAGGGGCAATGTCTGTAATAAAAAGTTTACCAAAAACTATTCATGAATCTTGAATAATCACCTTTCACGTCTACAAATTCTGCCAATGTCAAACCTGTACATATTTAATTGGAGGAAAGGACAAACTCATTTTTTAAAAAAGATGTATTTTGATGTGTATTATTAATGCTTTGCCTACACGTCTGTTAGTGTGCTGTGTCAATGCCTTGAGATCAGAAGAAGGGGCTGGATGCCTGGAACTGGGTTTACAGACAATGCGGGCTGCCACGCGGGGCTAACCCCACCTGGATCCTGGGGAAGAGCAGCCGGGGCTCAGCACAGCTGAGCCACCTCCCCAGCCTGAGATCATTTTGAAGTTAGTACTCACTGAGAGACTCAGAGCAAACAAATAAATAATCTAGGAGAATAAAACCATCAAGGAAGCAGGCCTGCAGGGTGGTCTAGCCTCTGTCTCTGCAGCTGAGAGGTCGGTCTATCATTTGTGCTTCAGCATCTTTTTCTCTGACACCCCCACCTTACGGCGTGACGACCCCACCTTACAGTGAAGCATGCTGGTGGACAGGCCTGGCCTCACTGCCCACACTCTGCTCTCTCTAAGCCTCTCAGGTCCCTAGTGAGTCCAGAGACGTTCAGAACACGGTCTTGTTCTTACAGAGGTTACCCTTCTATGAACTGTGCTAAGTCCACACTGTGGATCAGCTGAGTTTATAAACTCGGTTGGCTTCTTCAGTAGCTGGATAAGGCTTTGTGTTTTTACTCAGTAACATTATTAAATGTCTGGAGGGAATGAAGATGAATAGAATAAAAATTTAAGTGTTAAAAAGTTAAAGTACCACTTAAGTACATTTATATGAGATAAGAGTATTATAAATCTTTTTATCTTTTCTCTTTACCTTCCATATGAGCCGTGCAGATCTATATTCCTGTGGATGGTTTGGATTTACCTTATACCAGAAACTTGGTGGTTTGGATGGTCCTAAAGAAAACAGAAACTTTATAAAATAAGATGCTTTTTATCTTAACGATATAGTAAACTTCTGAAGTAATTCTTCCTGTTCTCATGGTCCTGCCCTTCAGTCACACGGCATTTCTCTTTACAGCAGCAGGCCCACTGCAGGACGATGGACTTGGGTCTGTCCTTAGTCAGAGTGGCAGCTGAGAATGTAAATCACCATCTCATAAACACACATACATACACACACACACACACACACACACACACACACACACACATATATACACATACACACGCACATGCACACACACACGCACGCACGCGCAAACACACACATCAATAAAACAAAACATAGGGTGTTGCTATGTTATGGAGAGCAGGACAGAACTTCTAGGCTCAAAGGAGGCTCTCGCCTTGGCCTTCTCAGCAGTAGGGACTATCGGCCTGTGCCATGGTGCGTGACTACAGATTACAACGGAGTCCGTTAGAGATGCGAGTATTTCCTACAAGGAGACAAGGAAGCAGCCCTGTTTGTTTCTTTTATTTGCTGCTGCTGCTCCAGTACCTCACTGCATTCCCAAACCACACCTCACCCCGCACAGCAACCTTCCTGTTTGTCCTGATTGTTTCTTCTGGGTCAACAAACCTACAGCTCACACTTACGCAGATCTTTCCTCATTCTATTGACTAGTGTATCTTCAACTATATTGAATAGTAGTGCTTTCTTTAAAAACAGAAATGGAGAGGCTGAAGAGATGGCTCAGTGGTTAAGAGCACTGACTGCTCTTCCAGAGGTCCTGAGTTCAAATCCCAGCAACCACATGGTGGCTCACAACCATCTGCCCTCTTCAGGTGTCTGAAGACAGCTAAAGTGTACTCACATAAATAAAATAGATAAATCTTTAAAAAAGAAAAGAAAAGAACGTAAATGGGATCCTGTGATTGGCCAGGCTGAAGTTGGGATATTCTAATCTCAATTTCTTAAATAACTGTTATTCCAAGAAGGTGCCATAAGTTTGAACAATCAGCTAATAGTATTGATTTTTTTTTTAAAAAAGTGAGGTGTGTGTGTGTGTTTGTGTATGTATGTGTGTGTGAGTGTGTGTGTCTGTGTGAGTGTGTGTGTGTGTGCCTCTGTGTGTGTATGTGTGTATGTGTGTGAGAGTGTGTGTCGGTGTGTTTGTATGTGTGTGTCTGTGTGTGTGAGTGTGTGTGTATGCATTCGTGTAGTATAGTAGATAAGAAAGAATAAAGTCTTAAAAGTAAAGTTTTTCTTCCAACAGTGATTAAAAAACGAAACTGAATTGTTGTGTTACTTTTTGCTAAAGATGAAATTGGAAACAACTAGGCTGGTGTATGTCTGGTCTCCAGCCGTATGGGCACAACATAAAAAGACAGTTCCGAGCACTAGGACCCAGTCGCACACACTAATGTGGCAGCCCTTCCAATCTGTAGGGCGTGTGCTCTAAGAGCCCTGTGGACAGCAGGACTCTGAAGAGCAATTAAGGTTTTATGCACTGCTTTCCTGCAGACATTGCTCATGCTAAGGTTTAACCTGTAAACGAGGTACAGTAACAAACTAACAACTATGGATGATATTAAATACTGGATAATAAAAATATATCAGTTACTTAAAATTTATAGATTGTTTATTTCTAAAAATTTTCATCTACTAACTTTAGACTGAGTAACTACACACAAGGACGGCAGGACTGAAGCTAAGGAGTGAACACTGACTACATCACGACAATCTTCTAGGAGGTAAGCAAGCATGGGCCTCATCGCCTTAGCACTGGACATGTGGAGGTAGAACAGGACCAACCGTGGCTACATCCTGTGTTTGAGCGGGGGTTACAGGAGAGCCCATTTCAAAGAACAAAACTAAATTCCTGTAAGTTCTGAGTTCCAGAACTCTGTTAAGAATACCTGCAAATACTACATTTACTAAAACAAACAGTATTTGAATGAAACTCACACAGCAATGTGCTGGTTGTGAGAAAGACAGAACACAGGGGGAGAGTAAGAAGACAGGCTGGCAGGAAAGACGTCTGAAAAGCTGTGGTGCCGGACACTGGGATCTCACACACTCTACTACTGTGGTGCTGCGCTCTAACGGAATAAAACACACAGAAGTACACAGGAAGTGAGCTGGACACACCTCTTTACACGAGCAGCACCTAGAAGCTTCACACTGCAGGCTAAAGAAATGCTTCATCTAATGGCTTTTGAGATGCTCTAGAGAGCGCTAAGTGCACACCTAACCGCATCTGGCCTGCGCTCCGAGGTGCTTCATGAACTTGTACGAATGGACCCATAAACCTCTAAAAACCCACTGGAAGAATTCCCAATCAACAACGGGGCATGGTGACTCATGTATAACCCTAACGCTTGGTCTGCTGAGACAGGAGAACTGCTGAGGGTCTAAGGCCAGCCTGTGTTACAAAGCACAAATTCCCCATCCTTCCCTTCCCCCATAAAAACAAAGTATCCCTAGATGAGCCAAAGGGGCCTAGTCATTGGACCGAGCATTCTCAAACTGGCCACAGTAAGACTGCTTTCTGCACAGTGCTCACGAGTGAGGATAGCCGTATAGAGGGAGGGACAATGCTGCCTTTGACATTTTTAGTTCACAGTGACCCAACCTCTCACAAGACGGTTGAGCGCATGAAGTTTGCAAAGCTAAAGCTGCTGCCATGAGATTACGGTAGGAAAGGTCACAAAAGGGACCACGGCTGGTGGCTCCACAGCAGCTTTGTGAAGGGTCTAACCTGTTCAGATAGATTTAAGTGCATGAGTGTTTTACCTGCATATATGTCTATGCACTGTATGTATGCAGTACCCATGGAGGCCAGAAGAGGGTGTCAGACCCCCTGAAATGGAATCCACTCCAGGCCTCAGAAGAGCAAGAGTTGCCTCTCCAGACCCAGAGAGACCCTTCTGTAGACTCCACACCGTTTTCAGCTTTTATATTCCTCAGTGTATGTGTGACTATAATAATATAATCAGTGATGAAAAAAATGACTTACAGCAAACCAACCTAAATCCTAAATCAGCCCCTTTCCAAGGGCTTATCAATCCTGGTAGAAAAAAAAAAACCTGAAACATATTTTTGACAGTTTTTAGTTTTCAGACAGGGTCTCACTCTGTAGCCCTGGGTAGGCTGGAGCTCAGACTCAGAGCTCTTCTGGCCTCTGCCTTCCCAGTGCTGGGACTGAAGGTGTGCACCACCACAGCCAGCTCTGACAGGGACGTTGATGAGTTAGGATACGACTCTCTAGTTAGGGCCATCTTGGGACCACCTTCCTAGAACAAAGCTAATCAAGTGGTTCATTAATGACATTTAAAGTAGCCTGTCACAGTAATATAACCTAATTAGCTATTAAATACACATATACTATCAATAATACACATTAAGTTTTCTGTGATTTCCTTAAAAATGAAATAATAAAACGGTACAGCCCAACTAAAATAACCACGCGTACAGCAGTGAGGGCTGTATTTTTACAGTACCTAGAGAGCCCTCACTGCGTTCACTTACTGTCTTCATATGTGGTCCCGCTCGCCTCCTCACTCCAGTCACTCCAGTAGCCCTTCCCATTCTCCTTAATGGACCGGATCCTAAACACATATTCTGTAAAAGGCTTGAGATCCTGAACAGTGAACGAAGTCCGGGGAGACACTGTATCTTCAAGAGGGACCTGAGAATAAAGCGAATTGAACGACACCATCAACACCTCCGATAGAGAAAGTGAGTACAGTTTCGGAAATCCATGGAGGTAAGAATCTGACAGTCCATAGGCTCCACCCCCCTACTCTGACTTCACTGTGAGAGCTCAGGATTCTCAGCGTGAAGAGATGACCTGTGCTTGTAGCATCAGGAGGACTGAACTACTGACGACAGAGCAAGTAGCAAGTTCTAAGCCAGAGTACACTGCCTGAGGTTGAGAGCCCGTCTCAGAGAGCCAGACCAATTCCACAGCTAACCACAAACATTTAAACAGACACACGAACAACAACAAAACACTTCAAGATGGCTTAGAGAAAAGATACAAGCAAGGATAAATGTTGAACCTTGAATGCTAGTGTGCTAGGAACTGGACTGTCCCAGCTAATGGCTATGTCCCAGGGAAAAGAGCCTGAAAAGACTCCAAGAGGGCAGCGCTGGGAGGGCAGCGCTGGGAGGGCAGCGCTGGGAGGGCAGCGCTGGGAGGGCAGCGCTGGGAGGGCAGCGCTGGGAGGGCAGCGCTGGGAGGGCAGCGCTGGGAGGGCAGCGCTGGGAGGGCAGCGCTGGGAGGGCAGCGCTGGGAGGGCAGCGCTGGGAGGGCAGTGCTGGGAGGGCAGTGCTGGGAAGGCACAGTCTTACGGCACAGGAGAAAATAAATGTGTTGTTCTCAATTCTATTCCTCTCTTTCCCATCGGCCCTTCTGTCCAGTGGCTCATGGGAAGCGAGATGGAATGGGAGTCCATAGTGAAATCAGACAGGCCAGCACACCGTGACAATAGTGTGCAAAAGGAAGGGGTGTACATTTATCTGGGAACAAGAAGTTATCCAACCCCACCAAGTAAATAAAAGCGAGGAGGCGGCGCCATGGCTCAGAGAGTGAAGGTGCCTACTACGAAGCCTGACGTGAGCTGGACTCCTGGCCCCCAGCGGAAGAGCAAGCTGCCTTCTAAGTTGTGTGACTGCACACATGCTATGACGTGTAAAGCAAAGCAGAAGCTAGCGCAGCGGACGAACCTGTCCTTTAACTGGGAGTGAGGAGGAGACCAAATCCACACAGACAACTACTTTACATCACTCTGACATTCCAGCACTGGTACAAAAACAGATGTCAGATTTGGTGGCATTCTTCTGTACGATTGGGTTAAGACTCTATGATATTAAATATACTTTGAAGAACTTTAAATACACAACCTCTCTGTACAGTCTGAGTCATGAACCCAATTTTGTTTTGCTTTTTGTGACTGCACTGTGAGTCAATAAGATAAGTGGAGTATCATAAAGGAGCACAAAGGTTATGGGGTTTAGTATCTTTAGAAGTTCATAACTGCAACCATGGTAGTAAATGAATCAATAAAACAAAAGTGGGCGATTAGTTATAAATGAAATTGCAGCACAAAATCTCACAGGCAGCCAATGCAGTACCGCCCCTGAGACGGCTACAAGCTCTCCTCTGCTGAGATCATAAACACGCCAGCCACCTCCCTTTCCAGGCTTGGATCCCCACTAACCCTTTCTGGACTTTAGGAGTTGACAAACCCTCTATCAAGGGCTAGGGATCTTGAGCTGGGGACCAGAAAATCTGTTACTTCAGCCACTAAATAAAGACAACAAACATGTTCCAGTCAAATTCCATTTCTAAAAGCGAGTAGCAAGGCTGTCTGAGCTACGCATGCCAAACCCTGCTCTGTAAAAGGCCCTGATCCACCTGCATGCCTTTCCTGTGTGTTCTCCTATTGCCCTGTTTTATTTCCTTCTAGGTCACGGCTTTCTATCTCCACAGCTGTCTGCCAAACGGAATGTTCCACATATCAGAAACTTAAGACACTGACAAAATAGGTGAGTCTTCATATTAGTATTCAAAACAAACAAAGCAGGCAAAGAAACAAACAAATGACAACACTATTAGAATAAATAGCAACTTTTAATTTACCTGAATCCAAGTTGAGGCATCTTTGGTCCTATATTGGATGTCCGACTTCAGCCTTAAAATACTGTCCAAACCTGAATTGACCCATGTTAGCTTTAATATACTGGATAATTCTTCTGAGTTGGTCACTGACAAATTATGAGGTGGATTGGGTTTCACTGAAGAGTAAAGTAAGTCCTAAAGTTAGTCGTGCTTTATTTCTACAATTTCATGTACTACAACTCAAAAACATGACCATCTGCTTTGTACGATTATGCTTCCCAAATGAAATCTCTAGAAATGACTTCTGCCACATAACAGAGAGATTTTAAGGAAACCTTTCCGAGTCTGTTCAGTGTATTTGTTAAGTTTCAGACGCTGATATTAAAAAATACTGAAATTTTATAACAAATTACATTTTGAAAAGAAAGTAAAACTAGAACAAAGAAGTGACTGTGATTGCCGTGGTGTGTGATCCGGGAAGATTAGATAAACAATGAAACAGTGACATTCTAAGTGGGGAAGGCCGGCGGATCAGGAGGTCAATGTTAGCCTCAGACACACGGCCAACTTAAAGCCAGCCTGGGCTACATAAAACTCAATCTCAAAAATAAAACTAACAGAAATGATAAAATATTCCAAAAGCAAACTGAAAACAGCCATGAGTATAGTTAAACTACAGCTATTTTTGTTTCCAAATTACATTTAATACTAAAAACTTTATAAAAATCAGTATATTAATAAACATTTCTACATTAATCGAGATCTGAAAAGTAATTTACAAACCATAGTTTGATAAAGTCCCATATTCAAGCTTCTAAGTACCTTTATCCACGGGGTCAAAATTGATAGGCTCTGAGGAGACATTCCCAAGGGCATTCTCGGCCTCCACCCAGACCTCGATGTTGACAAAATAGATGGGGGTATAGCCCATCATGCAGGAGCTCGTGCCATGCTTTGTTCGGCAATCAGGAAACTTCTCTGTTGCCCTAAATATAAAATTGGAAGAACCAGCCATTAAAAATAGATTGGAAAACATACAGGGGAAGAAAGTTACTGGGAAAGAGCTGGATATGACGCAGACTGGTGCATTAACGCTTGCAATGAAGTGCTGCTAACCAAAGACAGATCACATATCTTAAAAACTGTATTTGACGTATACCTATGATATTATTCCTACATTTTTAATCTAAGAAAACCTCATTTTAGAATTTTATTCTATATCCTTAATGATTCTTCACTAAAAGCAATCTATTTCCTTGTGGTCGCAGAATTGCAGCCTTACCTCACCCGTAAAGGCATGTTTCAGGATCCCTGCAGATGACTGAGACACTGGGTAACACCAAACCCTAGGTAACTATAGTTTTTCTACATGGGCTTCACTGTGATGGTATTAGTCTCTGAATTAAGCATGGTAGATGAACAATTCTAACATAACAGGTAAGTGAAGGCAATCTCTTTCTAAATACTCACTTTTCTTGTCATGATGTAATTGAGGTGAATGATGTCAGTCCTGTGAGACAACAGTGGGACACTACTGACTTAACCTGACAATAATGCAGAAAGGGCTGCGGTGGCTTGAATATGCTTGTAGTAAGTGGCACTATTAGGAGGTGTGGCGTTGTTAGAGTAGGGGTGGCACTGTTGGAGTAGGTGTATCACTGAGGGGATGGGCTTAAAGAGCTTCCTCCTAGCTGCCTGAGAATGCCAGTCCTGTTTGCCTCCTGCAGTGCCTTCAGAACAAGATGCAGAACTCTCAGCTTCTCCAGCACTTTGCCTGTCTGGATGCCGCCGTGCTTTCTGCCATGATAATGGACTGAACCTTGGAAACTGTAAGCCAGCCCCAAGTAAATGTTGTCCCTTAGAAGAACTGCTTTGGTCATGGTGTCTTTTATAGTAAAAGAAACCCTAAGGCAACAGGTCGTTTGAGGAAGAATGCCCCCAGGCTCACATACTGAATGCTTCAGTCATAGTGAGTAGGACTACCTGAGCAGAACTAGGTCTGTGGCCTTGTTGAGTAGGGGTTGTCAGAGCGATGTGTCCCTGTGCGTGTACTTTGAACTTTCAAAAGCCCAAGCCAGGCTCAGTGTCTCTCCTCCCACTGCCATGGATCCGGATGCAGAACTCTCAGTTCCTTCTCCAGCACCATGTCTGCCTGCTCCCTGCCATGATGATGATGGACTCAACTCTGAAACTGTAAGCCAGCCCCAATTAAATGTTCTCCTTTATGAGAGCTGCCTTGGTCCTGGGGTATCTTCCCAGCAGATTCAGACAAGAGCCATCTGTTTCAGGTGATTTTAAATCAAGCCATGATGACATCTATGGCAGATGATGTCCACGGTTGGTGATCCTACTGTTTAAAGTGTCTTGCTGCAAGCTTCTAGAAGAATACTCTAATAGCAATTTGTTTGTCTTTGATCACCAAGGGACTGCTTAGAAAGCTGTAATCTGCAGTGATCAGAGCATGCCTTTATGTTGGATTACTCCAAGGACTAGGCATGCCTTTACTCTCCTATCTTTCCAAGGTCTATCTATACTCCACACTCTGCCCTTCAGTGTCTGTGTATTCAAACACTCTGCAGACTCCCTAAGTTCTCAAACTTTGTCTATGAAGTTGTTTCTCTAACTCGTTCACTGCTGGCTCTGCCTCAGTTTCCTCTTCCTCTTCAGTAGGGCACTCAGGAAGACGGACCATCCCTCACTCACTAGTACTTCTCAATGGCCTCACGCTCTTCCACATATCAGCAAATCACTCTCTACCAACTCACCTGCTGTGTAAATCATTTTCTGTCTTCGCTGTAAACCTCTGAAAAGCATTCTCAACCCTGTTATTGAAATAGTTAATCTCAGTCAGGAACTTCTATTCCGCCTTTGATCATTCAGTTCCCAGATAAAAATTACAACTTTTACATTTATAATAAGACTTAGTCAGCACTGAAGGTGGGCAGATATCCATGCTATTCTGTCTACTTCCATGTCGGTCTCCCCACAATATGACTTATCATGTTCTGTGTGGGCAGCTCTTAGCTCCACCTGACCAGTCCTCGTTGTCCTAATTTCAATACTCTTACCCTCTCTCCCTTTCCTCATGGTTCTCCGTAGACCCCCAAGTCCTGCCTCTATCTCTTCTGCCCAACTACTGGCTGTCATCATCTTTATCTAACCAATAGTTTTAAATTAAGAAGCAAGGTCACATTTTATGTGCAGATTCTCTCGTTCCTGGGAGCAACCAGGCCTAGGGGGCCAATATTTAGTACTACAACACAGCCAAAGACCAAACCTCAACCCTACTCTATAAACTTCTGCAGGCGTTTACATGTAGTTTCTAGTTTGAATTCACCCACTGCAACGCTATGGGTGTTGCTATCCTAGACACAGTGACCACCTACAGCACTGCATATGTACAAACGCGGGTCTCCAGCAGCAGCTGACTCACCCAACACCAAGTGGCTTCTGCTAGCCAGACAAGGCCATATCAAGGGTGAATCACTACTTGACACCTTGATAACAGTTGGATGTGCCATCTACTGTTGGACTTTAAGTCTTCTCAAGTCATTCTTCCAAGGATTTTGGGAAAAACACTGCTAGATCCACCCCAGACAGGAGGGCTATCACCTGCACAGTATAACTACACTACCAGAACACCAGAAGATATGCACGTCAGGCTTCACTTGGTATACCATACTAGGTTAATCATGGCCTGAACTGTGGCCACAAAGGACCAGAGTACATCTATGTTTTGGGCTTTGGTTAGATCTCTGCATCTTAGACTGCATGTTCTATTGGGCACCTGCAAATGTAACATCACTTTCTTCTTTACTTGCAGACAGACTCTTCAGTAGGCTATGCATGCTTTAAACCAAACCTACTTCTGAATGTGCATAGCCCCCTCTTGCTTGTAGTAAATGGCTTGGTGTTGCTTCCTGCAAGAAATCACTTGCAGACCCAGTACTTCCTGTGCAATGTCTTGCTCTCATTGGGAGCACGATTTCTGTTCATGTCATCCAGCCACAGATGTCTTTTCTATCTTAACTGAGTAAGTATCACACACTGTGGTAGTAACTGGAGTGTGAAAAGCCTATTTTCCTTCTTCCTAATATCACAAATAGTAAACTTGTCCTTACTGTAGATTAAAATAATCACGGTATGTGTGTTTTCTCTTTCCTTGCTCAAGAATTTTGTGTCTTTCACTTAAAGAAAACAACTGTATAGTTTCTCTCTGCGTATACAAATGCTATGCTTTAGGACTGCTACTAAGTAAAACTGTCTTTTCTGTTTAAACACAAGCACTGTGCTATCAGCATCAAATGAGCAAGATGAGCATGAAGTAATAACAAGCAGGCAGCATGGATCCGTGGGACCAAAGGTGGGGTTGAGAGGGATCTGAAATTTCATTAAGCTATGCCGAGGGGAGCATAGCAGCTCAGGAATTGTTTATTTCTGGAATTGTCAATTTAATACCTTTAGACTGAAACAACAGATTAACAAGATTGTAGTTTTTCTCCTTCTTGAAACAGAATCCCTACTAAACTAGCATTGTCTTTTCTCTATTCGGAGTATGCTAGGTGAGAGAGGATGAGGTGGAGCTCTACCAAGCTCCAAACTTCTTCAACCTTCACAGCCAACAAGGGAAGCCTTGGCTGACTTTGTCAACTACAGAAAGTTTACATTATCCACAAAGTTATGCCTCAGTTAAAACATCCACATAAAATAAGCCTTAGGGGCTGGGGATTTAGCTCAGTGGTAGAGCACTTGCCTAGCAAGCACAAGGCCCTGGGTTTGGTCCCCAGCTCCGAAAAAAAGAAAAAAAAATAAGCCTTAAAAAATAAAAATAAAGCAAACTCGTCCTCTGGAAGAGCAGCAGGCATTTTAACCACCGAGTCATCTCTCTAGCCCTAATTTCAAACGTTTTAAAACAATGATTCAATCACACATATTTGTGGATTTAGAAACTGCTTTTAGAAATATTAACTATCACCAGCAATAATATTGGAATTATATTGTTTATTGGGGAAAACAGTAGCAAACAAATGTTTTAATATTGTTGGGAACTAGAATTTTTGGTACAGAAAAAAAGATGTAGCTGCTTGATGGATTATATATTTAAAAAAAAAAACTATAGTTCAAAGTTGAAAATATCAATGTAAACTCAAAGTTGCACCTTATTTTTGTGTGTGAGAACATTCAAGTAACCCTGAGACTAGAGGTATAGCTTTGAAAAGGCAGAGTACCTGCAAATATCTGGCATGTACTTCTTCTAATACCAAGAACTGCAAATAAGATACGTAAACAAAACAAAGCAGAGTGCTCTAACTTTATGACCCACAAATAACAAACACTGACAAACGCTCAGACGTCAGAATGAAAGCAGACGGGGAGTGAGCTGGTCCAACCTCTGCAGCTGTCTCAAGGGGTGGGGACTGGGAGGAACTGAGGAGCGTAAGAAAACTTCAGGAAGCATGCGGGTTCTACAGGTGTATGCCCTTGTCAAACCCCTGCATGACACAGACAGTTCAGATCTGTGCTCTCACTGCAAAGTACAGTACACTTCAATATTGATGCTAACTACGTAGACACCGAAGTGTCAACTTATAAACATTCCTAATACTTATACCTCACTGCATTAACGACCGCGATGAACTGGCCGCTGGAGAGGAGACTGCGAATCTCATAAGCGAACTGTAGAATCTGGGTGGCGGGCATGCGTAGGACCCACTATTCTTTTAGCTTTTGTGTGCATCAAGAAATAGATTTCTGGGCTGGAGAGATGGCTCAGTGGTTAAGAGCACTCTCTGCTCCTCCAGAGGTCCTGAGTTCAATTCCCAGCAACCACATGGTGGCTCACAGCCATCTGTAATGGGATCTGATGCCCTCTCCCGGTGTCTGAAGACAGCTATGGTATATTCATAAAACTAAAATATATAAAAGAAATAGATTTCTAAGAAGGACAAGGCTGGCAACACTGGAGATCAATGTGCAGTGTGAGTGAGTGAGCCGCCCAGCAGTTCATGTCTGGTGTCTTCCTCAACCCCAGTGCACTCTACTTACTAAGGCAGGGTCACCCTGACTCTGGAGCTCAGTGACCTAAGCTGGCCGGTCAGTAAGCTGCAGCCTGTCTCTGTATACCTCTCTCCTCAGAGCTGGACTCACAGAATGCTGCCATGTCATCTGATGTGTGGGTTAGGGATCTGACCAAGAGCCCAGTGCTTGTGCAGTGAGCACTCTATTGACAACCACATCTCCAGCCCACAACCTAATCCTAGGGACCTAACAATGTTAGTGGAGGATCACGCCATCCCTCAGAGTGAAATTTTCGGAAAAAGAAATCCAACCCAAATTTGACCAAATATATAAACCTAACAATTCCTAGGGAATAAAGGAATGAGAGAATGTTACACAGTATCTAAGAAGTAACTGAATTGCATGGAAGGGAAACAGAGCAAGCAGAATCTGTCATTTAAGAAAGAGAAGAATTTATCAATTTAAAAGGTAGGGATGGTTTTAAAGTTTTTAAAAACTTTCAATTAAAAATCGTTTTGTAAGAAAGCATTTTATAAGAGAAATGAGGAAATCAATACTAGCTGAAAGTTTCTGGGGTTTCGAGCCATGCCCAGTGTCTGCTGCCTGCGGATCCAGATGTAGAGCTCTCAGTTCCTCCAGCACCACGTCTGTATGTGCTGCCATGCTCCCCACGTCAACAGTGGACTAAGCCTCTGAACGTAAGCCAGCCCTGATGAAATGTCTTCCTTTATATGAGTTGTCATGGTCGCCCTATCTCTCACAGGGAGAGAACACTGACTAAGACAAATAGCATGAGGTTGTGTTTGAAAGTCAACATTTAGAGCTTGGTACTGCAACTCTAGGGACAGAATGTGGCTGGCTTCTCTTGAAGGCAGCATGGGGTCCAGTGTACACACTGCTCACTGCTGACACTGCTGAGAGTACCCATGAAGAGCACACAATGCTATTGTCAGAGCACGTGAAATGTCCCAAAACAGTCACCCCATACTGCTACTGACAAAAAGAGAGTCCCAGCCAGTGTGTGATCGTCCAGCAGAGGGCATATCTGCCGTTACGTACCACTCTGACTTCAAAGTGTAGTTTGTTTCAAGGTATGTCTCCCTTCCTGGGTCCCACTGACACAGCATGTTCTTCCCCTCATTCACAATGCAACTCAAATTTGTAGGTATATCTGGAGGATCTATAAGGAAACAAACATTTAAGTTAAATAAAAAATCCTTAGATAGACACGTATTATCTAATTTATATACTACCTGAGACCCACCCCAATTAGATAAGTGAACCCAAGATAAAGATATGGGCATAATGAGAAACGGATGTTAATTTTCCTTCCAACTCTTAAATATGTTTTAGGTCATTGTGTATATTTTTAGTGTAACTGTCTTTAATTAATTGCTTTCATCTAATTTTCTATGTAAAATACATTTTAATTTATAACCAGATAAATCAGTGGTGTCTCCCTGAAATTATTAATAACTAGTATTAAAGAGCAGAAACGACTCACATACCCTTTATTTTACTTGTGTCCTCCTACAAAGCCTAAGCCGGCCTCAAACTCTGGGTCTTTTTCCACATCCCAGATGCTGGGGTGACTGGCACCTCCCACCACACCTAGGTGCGAATTCGATTCCTTACTGCTTTCTGAAGGACTGGCAGAAAAGCAAATGCTGACCCTGTGTAACTCCTAGCCGACCCCAGAGGTCTGGATCACTGGCTCTACTCTTTTTGTACTTACTCTTTTTAAAGAGTAATTTTTTTAATATTATAATTACATAGCTTCTCTTCCCTTTCCTCCTGCCATGCCCTCCCATAAATGCCTCCTTGCTCGCTTCAAATCCATGACCTCTTTTTGGTATTTCTCCATTTTCTTCATTCAGGAACCTGTTTAACTCAAGCCTTTTCTCAGTAATGAGGAGACACAGAAAGTTGCTATCACAGACACAAACTGCAGATCAGTAATAGCCTTACGGGCACAGAGAGTCTCGGGTCAAAGTGTTTTTCAAGAATCTGATAAATGTCTGTCTTTTAACAAAGAAATGACACCGGCGTTGTTCTTTTGGGTTGTGTATAATGCACATTGCTTCTAAATGTTGTTTTATAAAACAGGGACATCCAAAGAGTACTGAACCAGTGACTGTCCTTGGGAAGGCTAACAGAAACCATGAAAAATGTAAATTGACAAACAGACACAACTCTTACAGCCTGAAAGTATGGTGATTCCATACACATTCTGCTCGATCTGTCCGAATGACAGGATGTTGCAGGTGAGCTGGACGTTCTGAAAGACCACGTCTGTGAACGTGACACTGGATGCCGTTCTGTTGATGACTGTGACCTGCTCCTTGGGAACGGCAACATGGTTTGTCTTCCACACGATGTAAGTGGCATTCACAGAGTACTCCTGCAGACACTTCTCCTTTAGCACACAAGTGGCAGTGAAGTTAGAGCCACGCTGGACAACTGGAAACTCAGGGTAGATATAACCACATGGTTCCACAAGTTGACCTGGAAAAGAACAACGGACTGCTGAGCTCGCCTGGCACGTGTGATGCCATGGGCTCAAGGCCTGGCACGATAACAGGAACAGGGCAAAAAAACCCCAAAGACAGTATTTCCAGCACAAAAGCAACACTTAGTGTAGACTATACAAATTCACTATAATAACTGTCTGAAGAAAAAAAAAATTAAGCCTGAAAAAAAATTGTGGTCTGAATTCCTAAATATACAAAAAATATACAAGTCATAATGTACAAAATATTAAACATTACTGAACTCATGGTCAAATATTCTGGTTTTCCTCGGAAAACAGACTGCTTCTAGCACAATCCAACTCTGTCTATTACCTCTCTGCCCCTTGGCTCAGACGGTCTAAATTCCATAGAACAGGTGGGCTGAGAAAACAATTGGACTAGTTTTAGCGATAAACGTATTAATACATGGAATCAATATATGGAATAAAACTTTCTATTTGAAGAAGGGAAAACAAGAATCAGACAGGAACAAAAACAAACACTCAATTGAACTGTACAGACTCCACAGCTGCTGACTGGGCTCTAACTCTGGCTGCTTTGATAGCCCCTGAGATACACTGTTGCAGTTTCAGTTGCTTTTGTTTGTTTGTTTGGCTAATTTCATTTATCACGTTTTCAGTCGTATTTACATTGTTCCAAATGACAGGAGCTCACCATTTTTTAAGATCTGTGACACACTCGTTTCCCTTATCCACGCTATTGTAAATAGTGCTGCAATGGGCATGCAGGTCTTGTTCTGACACACTGATTTAATTTCTCTTCTACTATTTACCCAACACTGAGAATGCAGAACCATATATAAATGGTTAGTATAAAACTAGTCTGTCAATATGACAGGATTCAGACTCACCTAGGAGATAAACTTGTAGGATGCCCCCAGTGGGGTTAGATTGGGCTAATGAGGCAGGAAGACCCACTCTAAATACAGATGGCACCTTTGCATGGGCTGGGCTCCGGGACTGGGTAGGAGCAGGCTCTACACTACCATCCATCTGCTTCCTAAAGGCACAAACAGTGTGACCCAGCTGCACCACCTTCTGTTGCCGTGCCTTCCTCAGCCTCATGGGACTCAAATCCTACCTTCCTGAGTTGCTTGTCAGGTATTTTGTTGCAGCAGTGAGAAGACTGACTATAGCAATCTGCTAGTGGGACTGCTTTTCCTTTAAGAGTCTCGTGTTGGCTTTGATAGTAGCTATGCTAACAGACATGTGCTAACATGGTGAATAGTCCTTGCACCTCTGCAATGAATGCATTTAGTCAGATTAAATAATCCTTTTAATGTCTCGTAAATGCCATTCCTAGCATTTTATCAAGAATCTCTGCATCTATGTTTGTCACAGTATCAGCATATAGCTTGCACATTTGTTTGTATTGTCTGGTGTTGGTACCAAACAATGTTGGTCTGGTAAGTATTTTCAAAGTAATGATATAAGGTCTACAACCCCTGATTTCTCTGTCTCCAGTTTTCCAGTGCTTATCTGGGACAAATGTAGTCTGTCTCTGTCTGTCTGTCTGTCTGTCTCCCTCTCTCTCTTCCCTCTCCCTGTCCCCCCCCCCTCCCTCTCTCTGTCCCTGAGGCTCCAGCTTAAGGGTGCTTTCTGGCCAATGCTTGCTAGTGGGTTTCTAGGTTCTTACCCATCCTATTCAGGCTTCAGTTTAACATCAAACCTTCTGTTTCAGCAAACTGTTCAAAGCGAAGCTGAACTCCTCAGTGTGAAGAGAGCTGACCAAAAGGGGTGCTTTTCAAACTGTGACAGAGGTCAGGTGTGTTCTTCCAACCTGCCACGGACCTGTACTTTCCTTTGCTGATTCCGTTGACATATGTTCAGTTGTTATGGCTATGTCAAACAGTTACAAGTTTTCCAAGGGCTGGACAGATGGCTCAGTGGTTAAGAACACTTGCTGATCTTGCAGAGGACTGGAGTTCGAGTCCCAGCAACTCACAATCTGTACCTCCAGTCCCAGAGGATTCCACATACTCATCTGGCCTCCCCAGCCAGCAGGTATGCATGTGGTGTACGAATACATGTAGAGAAAAGAAAACCCCCATAGACATAATTTTTTTTAACTTCTCAAAATGTCAAGTTTTAATGTCTTCATTCACTGCACTGTAGATCATCAGGTCTCAGGCCACCATCAGGTCCGTGTCACTACTCAGCCCCCACCACATCATTCTGGTAAGCAATAACACTGCTGGATGACTTTTACCCAAAATCAAGGAGAAGAAAAGGACTAGGAACTAACAGATTTCTATCCCATTCCTTTATCAGAAACAACATTTTGTATATCCCCAATCTTAACATTATTGAAATACAGCTAATTAGCATTTAGTATTGATGAAACTCAAATGATGTAAAATGAATTATCAGGCATATTTGTACTGAAGATACTTCTTTCAATAATGACCCCAGAAAAAATATATACATAATTATATAATTACTAAACATAAACCTAATTATATATAAATATGAACGTCTAATTTGTAGAGTTGGAACATTTCATGAGCCTTACCTATAGACTCAGTAGTGAGGAAAATAAGCAAAGCTTGCATTAGCCAGATCCTTAGTGCGGACATCTTGCAAGGGATGCTCCTGTAACAGACATAGTGTAAAAAACCGTTCTCTTCCACACAGGCTAAAATACAGGCTTATTTCTACTCTGTAGCTATTTTCTGGAAGGTGGTAAATACCTATATGAATACAGAAAAGGAATATTTTCCTATGCTTACTTAAGTTATAGTGCTCAAATACCTAAAGTCCTCCATCTCACAGTTACTTGTATGTATGATTTTACATCAAAACAAAAAACCAACCAACCAATGAAAGGGAAACTGGGACCGGTCCTTCAGTAGTGCTAGGACTGCTGTACACGAGCAGCTCTGTGCTACTAACACACTCTTCTCGCTGACTGCTATGGCTCAGTCTGTCTGATATGCAGCAGTTTCACGAATACAAGCAAAATATTGTGAGGCCTGGTTAGAAACAAGACACTACTCTGAGCAGCAGCAACAAAGTGGCAACAGCTTCTTTTGCCAACCACCAGCTCAACCCACAGCCTGCGGTGAGGTCCGGTGATACCTGCAGACAGCAAGTTAACTTACAGGACACAAAGATCAGTCTGAGGAACCCACACCTTAAAGTGTGCAGAAGCATGCCTGCCTTTTCCTCTGGAGGGCGCCATTCCGGCTATGTTTTAAAACCATGAGCAAGCCTCCTAAGTGAAACAGTATTTCAACATCCGTGAAATGTCATTAAGTGTGAGGCGCTCTGTATTCTTGCAAAGAAGACATGCAGTACGCAAAAATCATGACCCACAGATGTTTTACTCTATACATTAAATCTTATAACCAAACATTATACAGACACCGTGCGCATATACTGAAAGAATCATGTGCTAATGTCTTCCAAAGGGTACACACAGAGGAATGTTTCAAGGATGCCGGAGGCCGCCCAATAGCTCAGGTGCTAACCTGACAAGAAGCGATAAGAAGCAAGCAGAGGAACTGGACCACAGCAATTAGCAAGAAGAATGTCCAAGTACTCAGGGCCTGGCTGACTCTCGCACGCAATACGGAATTAGCAAGAACTATGCGCAAGCATACAGGGCCCGGTTAACTTTCACACGCAATACAGATTAGGGCAGCTGGGCTTGTGACTGAGCAGTGCCATGGGGAAACGGAAAGGCCTTCACTGTAATGACTAGAAAGTATTACTTCCTAATTTTAAAAACCGTCACTGAGATATGAGGAAGGAGTATCTACCAGAGTGTCGGACATTAGAGTATTCTATGTCGCATTCTATACAACTGACTTTACCTGTGACTTAGTTTTAAAAAGGGCAGGATTCTGTTATACTTTTCATTTGATTCTGTTGAGAGTAAACATTCAAATTAAAGGTGTATTAAGTGTTCCTCTTATTTCACAGCTCTTGCAGAATATGCATGTATTGCAAAAACACCGCACACAGTGACTTCCTTGAACTTGGCTTTCTAGGAAGCTTTTAAAAAGCTAAAACATGACTAGTAACTGAAGACTCAAGAAAGGGTGAATTACGGAGTGGCTCTTCTCTATTGGTAATTCCTCAGGTAAGGCGAGCCAACAGTAGTGTGCTGAAAGGTGGGTCACTAGTAATCTCGAGTAGTGCTTATCACAGACTGTGAATGGCTTGCTTGAACAAACGTGTGCACTGCTGTTCTTTCAGTCTGCCAGTTTTCTCAGGTGGAGGGGAAAAAAGCAGCCTAATTGTACCTGATTAATACTTTTTGTTTTGCTGGAACTTCCTATTTAATATTTCAGAGCTTGGGTCACAAAAACTATGGAGGGGGAGCCAGTCCTCAGTTGGGGAGCAGCTATTGTACCAAGTGGTAAGCAGAAAGCCACTAATCACTCGTAAGTCACTCCCTGTTGCTTAAAAGACACATAAAAGTGCCACAACTGCCCAGGGATGATAACAGACTGGGTTTGCTTTCACCCAGCTACAATACAAAACATGGTTAATTCAAACACTTTAAACGCCATACCTCACTAATAGGTTTTTAAATCATATGCATATACTAATAACTTTTTAAAAAAGAATTATTAATTTTATGTATATGAGTAGTACACTGTAGGTGTCTTCAGCTACACCAGAAGAGGGCATCGGATCCCATCACAGATGGCTGTGAACTACCACATGGTTGCTGGGATTTGAACTCAGGACCTCTGGAAGAGCAGTCAGTGTTCTTAACTGCTGAGCCACCTCTCCAGCCCCTAATATGCTTTTTAAATCATATATGCATTGAATGAAATCCTGTCTGCCAAGGAAGACAAGCAGACAATGGGAACCCAAACTTCCTTTGCTGTCCCAACTGTGATCCAGGATATTCTGATTCTCCACACTGGGTGCCTCCTTTGGGTGTAAATCTCTCATAGCACCCATCTCACCATGTTGGATTTCCAGGAAAATCTGCTTGGCCATGTCCTGATTAATACTTAATAACTGTGCCACTTTAAACATTTTTATTGCCTATACTAGGACCTTTATGTTTATTTCCATTCTTAAAATTTAGCCCAAGGACAGAATGAAGAATGAATAAGGATTGCAGTCACCAAGGAGGATATCAGTATAAACCGTTGCTATGGGATGGTGACTGACTATCAAAGGTAACTGCAGAACCTTCTCTCAGAAATCAAACAAAATCTTGTTCACTGGGAGCTGGGGAGGGACCAGGGTGATTTATAGAGTGTGTTACAGTGAACGCATCTCAGAATACTACCTTACTACTTAACGGTTATCCGCCCTTCACTCTTTCCCAGTTCATGCTAACAGACTGCTTTATGTTAGACTGCTCTCACATGAGTCATGACTCCCAGTATCCTTGGGAGACATAGGTAGGGCAGGGATTATTTCGTGGACTTTTACAAAAAGAACAAAAATTCAGAGAAGACAAATGACTTACCCAATACACAAACTTAAGAACTGATAAGGCATGAATCTGAAACAAGTCTGCTGCCTCTAGATGTCAGGTTTCTTCCATCGGCCCATCCTGTGAAGACAGAAGAGCCTTGTTCAGAAGCTGACTTTGATAACAGTGCTGCACATGTGTCTACTGTAGTCTTTGAGAACTTCATACATGTATACAATGTATTTTGGTCATACTCGCCCCTAGTCCTTCCCGAACTCCTAGATTCACCTGGACATGTGCTCTTGAAATCCTTCACTGGTCTTACATTTGCAGGTCAGCACCAAGCAGCACATGTTAGATAGGAACTTCAGAATAAAGTGATCCCAAGTACTTGGGAGAGAGTATTCAATAACCCAGTGGAATGGTCAGTACTATATCTCCCCCACCCCTCCCTTGACACAAGGTTTTGCTCTGTTGTTCTGGCTGGTCATTAACTACTAAATTCAAGTAATCTTTCTACTTCAAGCCTTTGGAACCATTTAGTGCCTAGAGTTATGTTTAATACAGTGGCTCTCAACCTGTGGGTTATGACTGCTTTAGGGTTTTGATGACCCTTTCACAGAGGTCACCTAAGACTATCAGAAAACACAGATATTTACATTACAATCATACCAGAGGCCAAGTTACAGTTATGAAGTAACATGAAAATAATTCTATGGTCTGGGGGTCGCTACATGAGGAACTATGTTAAAACATTAGGAAGGTTGAGAACCACTGCTTTAGTACATACTTGCAAACATTAAGATCACCTACTCCTAATTCAACCCTCTAGATGTCTATGGAATGTTGCAGGGCATTTTGTTGAACTAACAGGTCCTTAGCAGAAGGTTGACTCCCTGACACTGAGCTAAATTAAAATTGCTCACTCCCCAACTGCTCAACCTTATGCAATACTAAGTTAAATTCTAGCATGAGCAGTGACAGCCATTTTTTTGAAATGACTTAAAATTTAGGCAAAGTATTGAATCCTGTATTGCTGCTTTCTACATGTTGCGTCTTTGATATGAACCAGAAACAAGGAATTAAATTTTTAACCTTTTTAAAATTTCAAATGATAAACAAGGAGGGGTGGCATGTAAAGTCTCTATATCACCAAGAAAAATAGTTTGTGAAAATGTTGGTGGATAGTCTCGCAAAACTCTACACCTACAACTTAATAATTGTACGTTTCTTACTTCCCAAAGCCCACACGTGATGAGTGTTGTCAGTTGCTTTCTTCACAGAATACTGAGACTTGAACTCTCTAAGCACTGCATGGGCTAAATCTGTGCAGCCCGTGCTCTGGCTTCTTCCCACAGGTCTTTCATGGCCTCTCTAAACTGCCTCTACTACCCAACCACCCTCCTGTTTTTGTTTTCTCCTTCATAACATCAAGACATCTATAAAAGATTGGCAGATAGTTTATGCAATGGACCAGATAAATGTTTAGACTTTCTTTACAAAACCAGACTGCAAGCCAGATTTGGTCTGCAGGCCATTGTCTGCCAACCTGCATTCTAAAATCCATATAATTTCCTTAGTTTGCTCAGTTTGCTCAAAGTTGAGCTGTGTCCCCTGCAAAAGATTCACTCAAGTCCTATGACTTCAAAACATGACCCTCTTTGGAGACAGGACCATTGCTGCTGTCATTAGCAAAGATGCCCTAGTGGAGTAGGGGAAGAGAACAATATAACTTTTATAAGAGAGACGCGGAAAAACGGCATCTGACAGAAGGCAGAGACTGGATGGGATTTTGAGCCACACAAGCACACACACACACACACACACACACACACACACACACACACACACACGTCAACACATGGTTACTGTTAGAGGCTAGGAAGTGCCAAAGGATTCTTACCAGAAGGACTTCTGGCTTCTGGATAAAATAGCATTTCTGTAAATCTGTCTGTCTATCTGTCTTTCTTTCTTTCCTTCCTTCCTTCCATCCATCCATTCTTCCTATCTTTTTCATGACAGGCAGTAGATTGCCCCTGCCCCTGCCAGTACAAAGTCATGCACCACCAACACACAGGATCATTTCTGTAATTTTAAACCACCTAATTTATGGTACTTTGTTACATTAGCCCTAAGAAATGAGCACATGGTGTGTATTACCCTAACAGACTGTAAGCAAAGGAGGCAGTTTTCTATCTGTGCTCTTGACCTGTCTCTAGAATTCAGATCCATACTTAGCATATGAGATGCTCATGAGATAAAGAGACGATCTTCATATGTATACATAACATATAATACTGCAAATTACTTAGGCAAAGTCTGCGTGGACATATGCTATAATTCTGAGAAGTGGATTCTAAGGATCAAATGGCTGGGCCCTGTGGTAGGTATCATGCTTAGCTACAGGGCTTCCTGGATGGCATGACATTTGAATAGTCTCATTTTTAATTAACTTGTTTCATTATTATTCGTTTTGACAGTTTTGAACATACTTTACTTTAAAAAACAAGAGGTGTGCTGTAGTTTGCCTGTTCCATTATTAGCAATTTTGAAATATGTAGCTTCTACAATGACAAAAACCATGTTAAACTATCAGGACTCCTAGACACTTAATATAATATTTAAACAAATGATTACTTAAAAACTAGCACTCCAGATCACATCAGTAATAACCAACTAAGAAATGTAACAAAATAAATATTGCTCGTAATAGCACCAAAAGCAACAGTAGAGTAGGATAAATCCAGTTATAACTATACAAGAATTTCACAATATAGAAATGCAACACAACTTTAACCCAAAGAGCAAAGTAGTTTATTACTGAACTGTACCCATTAAAAATTAGAGACTAAGAGTCAATTTTCAACAACAAAAAGGACTTAGTGTGCCAGCATTCAGACATACTGTAAAGATAAGTAAAACATTTATGGGGACAGAAGAATACATACATCAACAACATGAACTAAAATAAACTCAGTGGATACAGCTGCCCTCATGTGTATAACTGTTTCCATCCCTGGTACCATAGAACAAACAAACAAACAAACAAACAAACAAATATAAACCAGGTAAATAATAAAGAATTTATACACTAGTCACGCACACACCTGCAAGTCTTAGTTGGTGGCTCAGAAAGGAAAATCAGTTGCTTAAGACTTGGCAGCTAGCTTTGGCAACATGGGGAGAACATACAAAACAAAACCTGATGAAAAATTATATCATTATTCAAAGACATACTTTGGGACAACTGGCCCTATGAGCAAAAAGGTAAAAAGATATTTTTATACAAACATATTTCAGAGTTAATAAAGAAGTAAGTGCGAAAGTTGGATCATATACATACTGGAAAACACAAAACATTTATGACCTTTGAGGACATATGTCTTTTACAAATTACCTTGCCTATTTTAGTCAAATGAGAGTTCTATGAGCACTCTGATGAAGGCCCACATTCTCACCATCAATTAAGGAATACAATGTTGCAAGTACAGTTGATGCCAACAGTTCTTGCTTACTCTGAGCTCCAAGCTAACAGGAAAAACACATGCAGAGTGCCTTGGGGACAGAGAGTTTCCAAGTCAGGGCTCAGGAGCACTCAGCTGTAGGACAGAGTAAGTGTTTCCATAGCGAGAAAGCAGTGCATGTACGGTTGAAGACTGTACCAACCACCACTGTGCCATCTGACATACAGCCTGCCTGAGCTCAACTAGCACTAGGGGTTACAGTCACCAGGGATGTATGTAAGGCAGAACATCCAAACAAAGGATTGTGCAGAAGATGCCAGTATGCAAGCCACTATTCACAAGAAGTGACTAATCTACTCTTCCTTAAAACAAAGGGTGAAGTGACTACTAAAGAGAATCTGAAAATCTGGAGGCAGGACATTCAACTCATTTGTTTTACCAAAAGGAATCGAAGTTCCTGCTCTGGACTGAGTACAGGAGGCTTTAAAGCAACTGTCTAAAGTCTCACCGTATGCTAGGAGACACAGCGCGAGTCCTGTAGCTCCATGACACCACCCTGAGTGGTTCTGAAGCTTTCCACCAACACCACTACTTTCCCAAGTCTGAGACCCTCTGGTTTAAACGCAGGTATACAATGTAGGTGCTTCTCTCCTTCATCTACTTTTCTGTATCCTCCGAAGGTTTTATCTCCTACCCATGAATGTCCCCAAAGAAGAAGTCCTCGGGATCAACTTTTCTTTTAAAATACTTACAGTGAAGACATGAACCAAATGTCAAGAATCCTGGCTCAAATCTTCAATTCCAGTTGTGTATCGTCTTAGTCTGCCTCCGACACAAATCAATTTAACAAATCTTCCCATGAAATACCTACATAGACACTCAAGTACACATACAGGCACACCGTATCAACACTGTTATCAGAATTGTTTAAAAATCACAGCAATTTTCTTCCCCACATGCATGTATAAATAACTCATCATTATCAGTTGCTGCAGTCAGTAAAGTCTGTTCTTCTCTTACCTTCCCTAACAACTTGACTTTTCCGTTACAAATCTTACCCAGACTCCTCATCTCTCCCTAAGGACTGGACCAGATCACAGCACTTACAATAGCTGCCAGCTCCTCCCTCCTCTACACCACAACCT
Organism: Rattus rattus; assembly: GCF_011064425.1. NCBI lineage: Eukaryota > Metazoa > Chordata > Mammalia > Rodentia > Muridae > Rattus > Rattus rattus. The sequence goes on from NC_046156.1 coordinate 184,589,245, forward strand.
CCTCCTGGACCACTTCACAGCACAGTGCTGCACTCCCAGCTCCCTTCTTCTCAGAGTAACATTCAGGAGCACTGTTTAAAAGCCATCACTCTTCCTCAAAAGGTTTTAAAAGGGTGAATAATAATGCCAAATATTTCAACTATCAGAGGACCTAAGAAGTGATTTCATCCACCTGCACTGTCTGACTGCTCTCTGATATTCAATTTTATTTTAAAATATCATTAATAGAGGAGACTGGGGTATAGAGCGCTTGCTTACAATTTAGAAAGGTCCTTTCACAATGTTCAACCCCCCAGCCCACCACACAAATAAAACTCTTCCCTTAGATGTCTTTCTTTCAAATGATCGTGCTATAATCCGGGAGGGAATTATAAGCAGCCTGGCGTTTTATTCCAATTATGCTGAAATTATTCTTTCAGTTGTCCAGCTGCAGAGCAAATGTTTATGCTTCTCATTTTGCCCTTGCTCTTAACTTTCATCATTTCCACAGCAGCCACACCTGGATGGTAAGCTCAAGTTACCACAGACCTGCAGGCTTCCTCTAGCACACCTTCGGAGTGTGCACTTGTGCATGCCCTCTTGTTTGCTTCCACAGTGCCAGTGCCCTGCTGACTGCATTGGCCTGGCTCCATTGTTTATAACCCAAATTGACATCTCTTCGGTGGAATGTCCCCTACATTCACAAACATCTGTGTTCCCACTGCACTTTCCGAGTTCCCTAAAAGGATTCAAACCGTAGTCCAGCAATTACACAACTTCACGTGCTGAGAATCTTGACCCATTTAGGGAACAACTAAAAGAACAATTAGTTTGCGCATGTATGTACATAAGTTAAGTGCTACTGACAGAATATGTGCATGTATGCAGTGATGAAGGTTGAACCCAGGGCCTGGCACATGCTAGGCAAGCACTCTACTACTGGCTACATCCTCAGCTTAAACATGAGTTTTAAAAGACCTGGTATAACGGATTTACTCTGCCGCTCATATAGACAGTATGAAAAAGCCATGCATTACAGTTGAGGGTTCAGACTGAGCTCAGGAAATCTATGTATAAAGACAGCATCTGATAATAACTGTTTGCCTCTGTATAAAAGCTGATAAGACCTATTTCAATAAGGCTATGGAGAGCACATGAACATTAGCCAAATGTCCACACGGCGACTGACAAACAACGCTGCCTAAGTAGTCGTTAGTAAGATGACTATACTGTGGTGACAGCGCATGGCGGTCATTTACTCTGTTCCATGGTCCCTTCTAGCCTCTGTTCTACATTCAGGGTGAGACCCTCTAGTTTTCCCTCTCTCCAAACCTTATCCAGGCTTCAGGGCTGACCTCTGGGAACCCCACTGCTTATTTCAATTCCAATCCTTAAATGCCCACGGCATTTTCTCTATCCCTCACTATTTAATTGAAACTACTCTGTATCCGAGTAGTTTTTTCACACAATAGTTTGTTAACCCAATTTTGTAAACTTTGAAAAACCCAGATGTTATCTCAGGTATCTTTTATGAATTCCAGAGCAGGGTGAATAATATCAACCAAAACCTCACCTGTGATCAAGCCACCTTTGCAATCAAAAACAAGGAGAAAGCTTTAAGAACTTACTGCTTCCTTAGCAGACAAACTGCAAATGTACCAGGGCCAGGTGATGTGCACCACAATGTGGGCTGTGATCACATCTTGGGAAAATCCCTTCCTGCTACTACTACAGGGTTGTAACATTCAACGCCCCAGACCAACTTATAGTAATGGATTTTCTACAAGAAATCCATCAATATGCCAGTTTGTCAGCACAGGATTGGAGTCCTATGCTTTTGGGCCTGTTTCCTTTCCTAAGAGGTAGAATTATAACACCCACTTCATAGGTATGTAATAATCAGTGTTCATCCTAGCACTGAACTGAAATGCCACATTCTCCTAGGGAAAAAAAATATTTTTAAAACGAAAACAGAAAGTCATAAATAAAACAGGACAGAATGTCCAGTTACATAAGAATGCTGCATTAAATTAGCTGGTAGCATTATTTGTAATATCTTAAACCACCTATGCCAACAATCCAAAATTTCTACTATAAAGTTTATCTTACTCGACATTCCCCCTTGTAATTTGTTTTTCTCTTTCACTTGTGAGTAGAAGCAAATGGACACAATTCCCCCGCCCCCAAGAGAAACCTATGGAAAACAGAATGTAACCATCAGATTAGTCCTACTCAGCATTCCAGATTATAGTTAAAAATAATTCTCGATGATAAATATAAACACAAACTTGGAAAATTAAGACGATGGCGATCATCCCCTGATAATGAGTCAGTAATTTCAAATTAAGAGTCGTTCCAACTGGAAGCTGGCAGTCACACGCGGTCTAAAACAGTTTTGTTTACAGCACTGACCAGACCAAACAGCTAATCTTTCAGAAGATTCACCCTGACATTCCCGCATTAACTGACTACTTTGAAGCAGTACAGCTGCCGGAATGTCCAGTAACTATACAAATTAAGCCCAAATGAGTTTCCTTTGAGTGGAAAATGACAAGAACAGAAGTGGGCCAAGCCTTTGATGTTATTTTTGTTTGGAGTTCTGAATTAAAATGTTGTTCATCCAAGAAGGAGAGCCCCCTGATAGCTGAGGGGGGTCACTTTTACGCTTAGGAGAGGTGAAAATTTAAAGACAGATAGGCTTGCTCTCCGGATGTAAAAGCACGCGGGATTTATGAGGAAGGGTACGGACCAAAGAACGTTAATATTTATTATAAATACTGAACTTTCATCAACGCCGAAACGTTACGATGTCTGGGTAAAAAGTTCGCTCTGGATTAAGAAATATCAAGAGCAGGGGATGGTGGCGTTTCAGAGGACACCGAAGACCACACTTTCTGGGGCCATGTCTAGAGTTGGTTCAGTGGACATGGCACGGGAACTGAAAGAACGCGGGACGCGGTCACCCAGGACGCGCGATCCCGAAGGACTTTGGGGCGGGGGCTCCGGAACTGAGCGTCAGGAACGCGTTGGGGACGGCGAGTGACAACGTCAGGGAAGTCGGAGCCGGGAGAGGGGAGGGAAGGAATGCGGGGATTCCCAGGCGAGCCAGACCAGCTCCGGGCGTGCGCTCGGCGCCGGTCCAACCCGGCCTCGCTGGGCCCAGGGTGCCAGGTGGCAGCCCGCACCCTCCCGCGCCGGGGCCCTGTTCTCCTCACCTTCGGGCCGCGAGCCTCGCCGCTCCTGAGCGTCCCTCAGCCCCGCGGATCCCTGGCTCACACCGCCGGCCCCTCAGCGGAGCCGCAGCCTGGATCTCTCGAAGCTCTGGCCTCCTGACCGCACACGCCACCCTCGGTCCGCCGCTGACCTGGGCTCTCCTAGCTCCACCCCATGGCACCGCCCCCGGAGCGGGAGGCCGGAAGATCATTGGCTCTGATCAGTCTCGGAGCGCGCGGCCATTGGCTCAGGGTCGCCGGAGACGAAGGGGCGGGACTGCAGGCCTCTGCGATTCCCGTAACGCGGTTCCCGGCGTCCGGGATTCTGGAGATTGAGCCTGGTCGCCTCTCCTAGACTAGATCGAAGGCTTCCCCTCCGCTCCTGGGTGGGTGGCCGGAACGGAAGGTTCCATTTTCCCTAGGGTAATGGGTCGCTGACAGCAACCCAGATGCCTCCCGCGGTCCTCTCCCAGGCCTTCGGCAGCCTCCCTGGGCTGTCTTCCCCGAGGGCCTGTGAGCCTCGGGAGACCGCCAGGAGGCCCTTGGGACTCTGGAGGCAAGGGAGCTCCCTGGGGACAGGGCCGGGCTTAGTGGCCCTGACTGTACTCGCCCATAGTGACCGCTTCAGTTCTAGGCTTAAGTAAACGAACCTTTCCACTGTGCAATTTTTTGTTGTTCGTAAGTGAGTTTGGGTGTGATTGGTTGATCCGTAAGCTGGTGACCTGCCAAGAAACGTGTCTTTTTGCGGTTTGTTCCTCCTGATCTGTGATTAGAAATACCAAGGAAAAACCTATTTCATTGTAATCACTACCCTTCTCTTGATTGGAAAACGACCATAAGGCTACAATGTGCGTGGGTGAGTGCATGTGTGTGTGTGGTGTGTGGTGTGTACACTCTCACCCCCTCCCTCACATAAGATGAGAAGCTTAAAAGATAAGGAATGTATCTATAAAGAATCACTCCAATTTGCATTGGTTAATTTTTACTGAGCACGGAGCCCGCCCTGATGTGTGATTTGATATAATCAGTGTAGCTCCATTGAAGAAAATTGATTTTCTCATTCTCAACATCTACCTTTTGTTTTGATTTGCTCTAAAGGGGAGAAAGGACAGGAAGCTGGATGGATGGAGGGGTGTGTGAGAGGAGTTGGGGGACAGCAAAAAAAAAGTAAAAATTACTGTATAACATTCTCAAAAACTTTTTAAGAGACTAAGAGTGAAGAAATGACTCAAAAAACAGAAGGCTAGGGACTTTTGGAAGAATGATAGTCTACCACAATGAATTGTGGAGCAAAAAAAAAATACCCATAAATTAGTAATTTTAAAGTTCTTATGTTGACGATTCAGATGGGAGGAAATGGATCAAACTGCAGTCTAGCTTCCTGACCCCCTTTCCTCCCTGCCTCTTTCCTTTCCTCTGTTGCATCTCTATACCCCCAGCTCTAAATTATGACCCCTTAGCAGTTGGTCAGATAGTTTGAAAAGATACTGCAAAGGACCTTACTTAAAAGTCTCAGACACACTTGAGGTGCTTCAGCTAAAGATGTGTTCGGCTCCAGCCACTGTAGCTTGCTAACCTTCAGGGTGTGACAAGATAGGCCTGAGTGAAAAGACTTGTAAGGGCCTTTGTTCAGTTGAAGATCTTACAAATGTGCTCTGTGGAAAAGCATAATGGGTCTCTGGAATGACTGCCTCCAAACTGTTTAAATGCAAATCCTGGTGCTGGGACTTCCCACTGCTGTGACCTTGGAAAAGTCTCAAGCTTCTCCATCTGCAAAATGAGAAAGGTTCTGACCTACTAAGTTACCAGAACGAAATTATTTAAAACACAGAGAGAGTTTGACACATTGTATGGAGTCATTAAATATCAGGTACTCTTAAATGTCTCCTATTGCCTTTGCTTCTCAGACCTTTCTGCATTACAGCATTTATTTAAACCTCTGTTTATCTGAGGTGGTTGTGTGTAGAAGGAGGTCAATGTCTTATAATATGTTTACCTGCCTTGGCCCATGGGTGGGGGATTCAAAGGTCTACGCTGACTGTCTCACATACATGACTTATCAATTTATTTGTCTGTATTGGCTAAGCTCAGGCCTTGGCACTAAGCAACTCACATTTTGTGAGAGTGATTAAAATCCTAAGCAAAGGGACTGGAGAGATGGCTCAGCAGTTAAAACACTTGATGGTCTCAGGGAGGACCCAGATTCAATTCCCAGCACCCATATCAGGTGGCTCACAGCCAACGTAACTTCAGTTCCAGGGAATCTATCAATCCTGACCGCTGAGGACACCTGCACATACATGATGCACACAAACCCACAAACGCACACACAAACATGGAAAGAACAACTTTGACAAACAATCCTAAGCAGGAAAGAAAAATCAATGTTGGACGAAGAACTTCCAGAATGACAAGACATTAGGAAGGAAGCACCCACTCTGCGGAAGTTGCCTGATTTTCCAGACCCCTCTGTAGACTGTTAGCCTGGAAATAACCACTTTCTGGTTAAGGATTTATCACTAGAAATCCCCATTTATCATTGCAATGTACACTTTTTTCCAGTGGTAACATCTTGTTGGTTCTAAATACAGTTGATAATAAGTACCGGTTTGTGGAAGAAAAGATAAGATGATGGCAGTGGAGTGTCACATGCCCCACCTTCCTTCCGTGCGTGGAACAGGTGAGCAAAGCTGATGACACATACTATAGGACAAAGGTGACAAATGATGAAGACAAACTTGACCTGCTTCTGTCTGCCTCACTCTGACCCTGACCAGGATATAGGCACAATTCCTGTCTGTGTCCTGTAAGGTTTCTGAAACTCTGTGTCAGTCTCGCACGCTAAGGTCATCTAATGAGTTCGGTATCCTTGTTGATGATTCAGTGACTGCTCAGAGCTAACCATTCCTCACCCCTTTCCACAGGATCATTAGCTTCCTTTTATATGCAAGCAGCCCCAGGTAAAGCCACGCCTTCAGCCCAGTCATCTAGAGATCACTCCATCTCCTATATTTGGGGCTGTTTCTTTGTCAGTACCTGTAGCCGCCTCCATCTGTAAGCTTACGTGCTCAACTCCCACGGAAGCTGCAGTTTGTCCTCAGGATGATGTTGACACTTTGCTCACAGAGCTCATCAGTTATCTCCTACCTGTTCTTCTTCAGGAATGAGAAGCTTTTCAATCAGCCATTTTAACAACACTCTCACTGGGATCTTCAGTTCCCTTGGTCTTCGGTCTTATTTGCCTTGTCAAGCTGGTTCCTAACAATTTCCCCTTTCCTTGGACTGTACCCAATGTTTATTCTTAGTATGGAAATGTATGTCATTATTCTTGGGAAAGATCGGGACTACCATTTGTGAGCATCCTTGACCTTTTATTTTTTTTTTCATTTAGGATTCAGCTACTGTGGATAGGTATCCATTTCCTCTTCACCCTTGTGTCTCCCAAAAAGGAAGGTCCTTCACAAAAAACTGTTCATAAGGAATATTACTTCACATCCAATCAAACCTTCCTTAAGATATGCATCTGGAGAGTGACATTACATCAAGCAGTAGGCTATTTGGGGGACGTGAATTCCAGGAATTAGGGAGGTGCTAATTACTTCAATTTTTTCTGTTTATTTCCTCAGTATACACTTACCGTCAATTATGTGCCAGCACTGATATAGGTCTAAAGAAAACGTATATTTCCCTCAAGGGAGTGAAAGTGTATAACGTATACACAATATATAAATAAGCAAATAATGACCATATCGATGTCCCACTGCAGCAAAGAAAGTAAAAGGAGTATTTGGGAGTGCTTGTGCTTGAATACTCCAGGATCTCAACTCGGCTTTCTCTGCCTCATCCTAAGCGCACCCTCCCCTGGGTGGATTAGAGACAGCCACAAAAGTCTCTACGCTAGAATTAGATCCAGTTCCCTTCTTGAATTTGACTGTAAGACTGTACCGGGAAAGTGCCCGTAGCTTCTAAGAGTGCTGAGATGTGATGTCCAAAGTCCAACTGGCTCAGTGGACTGTGTGGAGAGAGCGGAGACTCTGGAAAATGAACGTGGTCTTGCTGATGTCTGTCTTGCTGCTGCCCCTGCTTTGGATCAAGCACATGAGCAAGGCATTGCTCTTACTGAGCACACACAGACTTTTCTGCTCTTACCAAAGCAATGGCTTCATCAGGAAAAAAAAAAAAGACTTAATATTTTCCCCCTGTCATTTCTCACCATGTGTTAAGTAACTTTGTCTTTGGATTGGGTTAAAATGTCTGGTGTTGGTTGGGGTTACTAACTTGAGTTTCACTTTAAAATTTGATGAATACATCTTGGCTTTGATTTATTAAATAGGCCTATACACACTTCTGCCAGTTTTCACTACCTAATTTATATGAAGTGTGAAGTAGTCCGAGTACTGAGGGCTACGAATCAAAATATCAACCAACTGGTTAACACTAAAGACGCTCTGTGTCCTGAGGTATCAGACATCCAGACTCAGATGGGTCGGTGCAGCTTGTTGTGTAAGCGTGGAGATCCAGCACTCGGGTAAAGAGCTGGGCATATACTGTCTACTCACCTGGGACTCCAGTGCTGTGGGTGGCAGGAAGGACCGCTAGGACTGGCTGGTGGCCAGCCTTGCTTCAGGTTCAGTGAGTGAGAACTTGTCTCAAAGGAATAAAGTAGAAGGTGTAGACTAGGACGCCTCTGGCTTCTGTGTGAGTGTATAAGGGCATGCACACACACACACACACACACACACACACACACACACACACACAACATGGACACATATAACATGGACACACAGGCAATCATAAGGGATTAAATAGAATTTTAAAAGGACATCAGGATGGCAATAACAATGTCACTTTTGTGCTGTGTTGGAAGTTAACTCTTCCTCAGAGACAGGAAAAGGCCGTCAGAGGAGAAGACAGTTTCTACAGACACTGGGATTTGAACTCTCGTGCTCTCAAACACTGTGGAAGTATTATTCACAAATTACAGACTACACATCTAGCTTTACAATTTAGAACTCATCTTCATAGAGAGTTAGGCATCAGCAAGGGCTCCTTAACATTCCCAAGAAGTCCACAGGCGTCAGGTAAGCTTTGATCCACACTGACAAAAAAGGACCAGACTTCTCTCCCTCTGTCCATTCAGCCTTGACAATATGGCTGGAGCCTCGGTTTCTACTCTGTGGTTGCCTGAGTCATTTTCGTGATTTTACTCTGTGGTAACAAAATGACTGCAGCAGTTTCAAGCCCCACCATTCCAACAGAAGTGTGAACTCTTGCCTTTCCTCGAAGCTCTAGAAAACATCGCCCAGCGTCTCATTAGATGACGTGTGCATACACAAACCATGGACATAGGGTGAGTGTCCCCTGTGCTCTTAGAACTTCTGAGTGTTACCACATTGATGGGTTTCTTTTAGGTATTTTCCAACCGTGTTTTTTGTTTTTGTCTTTGTTTTATATGCACTTACTTTGTTTTGATTGTTGCCCTATGGTCTAAGTAATCCCCCATGTTGTTTCTGAACTCATTTCACTGACTATACTCATGGCATTTTTATTAGCTCACTGAAATCTCCCGATAGAGCCTGTGCAAACATCAGTAGAAGCATAGCCAGCAGCTATGTCATCTTCAGGTTGGCCAGAGTTGAAGCCCTGGAAAGAAGAGCTGCCCAGTTGCTCCCCATTATTCTCGCCTCTGCCATAGTCAAGCCTTGAGTCTCTTCTCCGCATGGCTTCTGAGGCTTCATTGGAGAGGGGCTGGTTCAAATATCATCTCCACATTGCGGCCACTTTGCCTGTCACCACCATTCCCTAATAACAAAAAACACTAGACTCCTATTTGCAATTCCTCATAGCTTGAAATACTTTCTATCTTGGGTAGAGAAACTCAAAGGTGGGGAGAAATGGTCAGTGGGATTCTGAAGATGATGGGTGGAGGAAGAGCTAGCATTGCGTGAACCAGAAAACCCACCAACGCTCCCTGGCTTTGCTCTGTTAAGAAACACAGGGACGCCTCTGTGAAATATGGTTTTCATTGGGGTTGGACTTTGCCTGGGTAAGAAGGCCAATGTCTTTAGGCTTTTCCCAGAATGTTTTAGAACCTAAGTTTGTGAACCCAAACTCGTGTGTTCACAGTCTGAGCAAAATAGCCGGGTTGAACTTGGGAATTAATAGTTGAAAGTGTGCCAACTAAAATATTTATCTTCTTTGATACAACTAGTGGGCTCCAGTATTTTTCACGAGCCTTTCTTATATAAGGAAGCAGGCCGTTTCATTAAAACTGCTCTGGAGGAAATTATATGACAGCCTTTGTAAAAAAAAAAAAAAATGATGTTTTAAAAGAGAGGGAGGGGTGGGACAAATCCAATCTAGAGAATGATGGGCTGCATTTTCTGACTTCAGCCGGCTTGATGTGTATTGCCAAGGCTCACGGTAACCACGTTACAAGCATAGGGGAAGGTTCTGGTTAAAGGGAGAGAGGGAGCTGGCTCTGTTTTTCACTCTCTTGGGCCTTGGTAGAAGCAACCCTCAGACAGAGTGAGCCAGGCACAAAGTGTCCTGCATCCTACAGAAGTCCTAACCTGTGCTGTTTCTGATGACGGATCTGGGAGGAATGTCTAGATGCAGAGGCAGAAGGCCAGGAGCTTCTGTCACCAGAGACACGGAAGCTTGATTTCTTAGTCTGTAAAATGGGAATACAGTCTCTTCCACCAAGAGATTGTGAGATCTAAAGACTGTCATCTGTGTGAAAATCATTTCCCATAGTCTTAAGGAATACTATTGTCATTACTTTTACTTCAAAGCTTGCTTGTGAAGATTTACCATTTGACTGGTAGACCGATAACTTAGCTGCAATTTGTGGTTTAAGGTCTTAAAGTAGCAATGAAAACATGAATGACAGATCTCTCTCTCTCTCTTTCTCTCTCTCTCTCTTCCTCTCTCTCTCTCTCTCTCTCTCAATCTTTCTCTCAATCTCTCTCTCAATCTCTCTCTCTCTCAATCTCTCTCTCTCTCTCTCTCTCTCTCTCACACACACACACACACACCTACAGTGCAACTGGTGTTTATTTTGAAATCACAGTTCTCCTGTCACAGCCTCTTGAATACTGGAATCTCAGACCTGAGACAGCAGGCCCGGCTGCAGAATTTCTGGTCCCTAAACAGCTGAAACTCTCCCTGGCCAAGGTTAAAGAATAATCGCTGGATTTTTGTTCCTTTCTTGTATTGCTAAATTATACTGTCTGTGAGGCCATGGCTTGAAAAGCATTGCTTACTCATGGCTCAGGATAAGAAATTATACCCACCATACTTCAATCAAGACTATCACAGGGTATTCTACTTCAGTGACGAGGTAAGAGGATAGCTTAAACCGTTCTCCTCTATGGAACATTAGTATTATTCTTCCCATTGCAGATGCCATTCAAGAGTTGGGAGGCCAAGTGCCCTATTTTTGTTTTGTTTTGCCTTTTGACAACTTGACACAAGGTACAAAACTTTCCGAGAAGAGAAAACCGCAATTGAGAAGATGCCTTCCTAAGTTTGGCCTGTGAGGCACTTTGTTAGTGAGTGATTGATGTGGGTAGGCCCAGCTCATTGTGGCAGTGCCACACCTGGGCAGGTGGCTCTGGGGTGCGTAGGAAATCAGGCTGAGCAAGCCCTGGGAAACAAGCCAGTAAGCAGTGGTCTGCCATGGCTCCTGCTTTGAGTTCCTGTCTTGCCTTCCTTGGATGATGGATTGTGAAGTGTCAGATGAAGGTCACAGAGATGGCCGATGTCAGAGCCAGGGTACCAAAGCTTTTCCATCACAAACACTGAGTCTTTGTGGGTGACTCAGAGATGGGAACAGTTGTCTCAGAGTGGCCACATCTTTCATTCTTAGCCAAGAAGACATCTGTGCACAGATCACCAGTCCTCACACAGAGCTGCTTGCCTGGCACCATCCACACAGTTAAGAGTCCCTTCCAAACAAGGGCTCAGCATCCTTTCTATGGCCCTGACTCCCAAACCTTCCCCTTTCATTGTACTTTCCCTCTCCAGTTCCCGTAAGCATTTGGAAGTCCTTCCTTGAATGTAAGGTGTGGAGAAGAAAGAACAATTGTATAAATTAAATGTGAAATCTTTGGCTGAATAAGCACAAAAGGTAAAGATTAGAGCAAATATTCAGGTAAAAGGGGATTTACTTATGATTTAGGATAAGATAGGAGAATTAACATATTTTTGTTTGTTTGTTCGTTTGAGACAAGGTCTCTCTATGAGCCCAGGCTAGTGACTCTCCTGCTTCAGCCTCTTGAATACTGCAGGTGCAAGTGTGCACCACAGTGCTTAGATAACAGTAAAGACAGTCAATTAGTTGAAAGGCCCATCCTCTCTATGTTGGGCAGCATATACTTTGGGCCCCAAGGAGTTCTCCACAGGTCTACTGTATGGCTGAACGTATTTGGGGCCGAGAGCATACACATTATGCATTTCACTGGGAAATCCCACCTCATGTACAGGGCACAAGGCCATGAGGGGGTGGAAATGACTAAGTCTGTCCCAAACCATCTGCAACTTCCTGACCCTACTTCGGAAAATCGCATAGACCACATTTATCGTAGGTGAAAGGAGACTTAGCACAGATTGTCCTTAGCTGTTTTACAAGGCTGGTGTGGAAGAAGAGACAAGAAACGGGCTTTGAGCCCTAGAAAGTGCTGGAAGAATGTGAGGAGTGCCTGCCACAGAAGGTTTTAGTTCTGGTGAGTTGATGGGCGTGCTGGGAGTTAGGGAATCTTATGTGAAGAAGGACGTTGGCAGCGTTTCTTACAGCCAGGTGTTAAAGTACTCCAGCTGAGCAGGCAGAATGCCTGGCTCCTTCTTTTCATTGTCCCTTAGCTTTGCTGCCTGTGAACAGCTGTGACAATTTGGGTCTTGAATGTCCCCTGAAGGTCCATATCGTGAAAGATTTGTCTCGTTAACTATTGGTGGTGGCGGAAAGCTTGGAAGGCAGGGACAGTGGGTGAAAGTCAAGGCACAGGGGCATGCTCCTGAAGGGAATGCGGGGACCTGGACCCCTCTTGGTTTCTCCTTGTTTCTTAGTTGCTGTGTAGTGAGCAAGCTTCCTTTGTGGCATATACTATCTGTGTGCGCTTTGCTCCTACAGAAAGCAACAGAGGCGAGCGACCGTGAATCGAAATTCCTGATACCAAACAAACCTTTCATTTACTAAGTTGGCCTCAGATATTTTGCTATAATGGCAGAAGGCAGACTAACACAACGGGGGAGTGTGTAAAGGCCGTTCCCTCCCTGAGTGAAGACGAAAGCTTGCACTGAGCCACAGAGAGGTTGGGTCGCTAACAATGACTACTATTTATTGAGCGCTCACTGTGTGCCAAACAGGATGCTGAGTGGTTTATGAACATGACCTTTTCCAGAATTCCTCATGTTCTAAAATGAAGCCAGCATGATTATGATTCCCATCTTTCAGACAAGGAAACAGAGCGTCAGAGAAGTCCGCTCCCTTGCTTGACATTGTTATTAGACAACGGCTGGGCTCCTCCTAGAGTCACATTCAGGTGGTCTAAGGATCTAAGGCCTAAACCCCACATTTTCAAACACTGTGGTATACTGTAACCACAAGCTCTCACATAATCCTTGCGCTTTTTGCTTCCTGCCACAAAACACAAACCTGCTGTTGCTATCTAGCTTCTGAAGAGAACAGACATGAAGGAAGGGTTGGGTGCTGATGGTGGCCTGGCACCTCCATTTGCAGGATAGATATGTATGGCCACCGTGCACTCATGTGTTTGAATGTTTGGCCCATAGGGAGTGGCACTATTAGGAGGTGTGGCCTTGTTGGAGTGGGCGTGGCCTCGTTGGAGTAGGTGTGGTCTTGTTGGAGTAGGTGTGGCCTTGTTGGAGTAGGTGTGGTCTTGTTGGAGGAAGTGTCACTGTGGGGGCGGGCTTTGAGGTCTTCTATGTTCAAGCTACACCCAATGTGGCACACAGTCTCCTTTCGCTGCCTTTAGATCAAGATGTAGAACTCTCATCTCCTTCTCCAGCACCACATCTGCCTGCATGCCGCCATGCTTCTCACCATGATGATAATGGACCAAACCGCTGAACTGTAAGCCAGAGCCAGTGAAAGGTTTTCCTTTATAAAAGTTGCCTTGGTCATGGTGTCTCTTCACAGCAATAGAAACTCTAAGACAACGGTATCCCCACTTGCCTGACACATCACAGTAGAGTGAGAGTTACAGTTATAGTGGGGCTTGGTGAGGTGGTCATGGCTGAAGCACATCCATGGCTTACTGGCGGGAGCAGTATCTGGTACCCTAGCATATCCCTCTCTGAAGACCAGAGCACCATCCCTCATTTGTCTACTTAGCATCTGTAGAATATCACATTCAACGCCGGGTGCCAGTGCACAATAAGGCGCTTAGAGCCGAGAGAAAGCAGAAGGCCGTATGTGGTGGATACAGACTGAGACTTTAGAAAGTAAGTGGAGGGACACAGTTTGGGGGGAACAGTCGAGGAAAGATGGGTGGGACCTAACTCGATGTGAGCAAGCAGAGACTTATCAGAGAGAACTCAGGGAAGATGGCATTGTGAGAAACAGAGTAATAGGCAAGTTGAAATTAGTGCTGGTGTTAGTGTGTTTCTTGAACCAGATGTGCCTTAAACCCGAAGTTCTCAATTTGTGGACAGAGACCCCTTGGGAGCTGTTAGGGACCCTTTTATAGGGGTTGCCTAAGACCATCGGAAATGGTAGTTATTTACATTACTACTCGTAACAGAAGCAAAAATACAGTTATGAAGTAGCAGTGAAAATAATTTTATGGTTGGGAGTCACCACAGCATGAGGAACTGTATTAAAAGGGAGCAACATTAGGAAGGTTGAGAACCACTCCCTTAAACAGTCAAGTCATGATGGTATATGACAGTGACTTCTGGGCTCCTTGGGGAGAGGGATGGAGGGAAGGGAAAGAAATGAAGGAAGGAAGGAAGGAAGGAAGGAAGGAAGGAAGGAAGGAAAGAAAGAAGGAAAGAAAGAAAGAAAATGCAAGAAAAAGAATTGGTTTAAATTCTTTGTTCACAGTCTATAGGTAGGGTGGGTTTCTGGATGGCTTGAATCAGTAGCCACCAAGTGCCATTAGAGTGCCAGTACTTGGTTCACAACATCGTAGCATCAAGCAATAAGCTTTTTCTGGCACATCCAACAAGAGAGATTCATTATCTTTCCGAGATACCGCAGGATGGCCTTTCTTTGTGTTTCATTGGCTCAATCTGGCTTTGTGACTGTCTGTCCCTATATACAACAGTGGTAAAGGGAATGAAATATGACTGGCTTCCATCAGGGCATTGCGAGCACAGGCCCTAATGAACACAGCATTGTGCTCCAGGGTCTTTGGTGCAGTAGGTCTGGGCTTACATTTTGAATCCCAATGAGCTGCCACGTCACAATTGCATTACTGTTCCGAAGCTGAACACTGGTATAAAATATGCAAGGGTGACAAATGGTGACGCATCAGCCACTGTGTCTCCTAAAGACAGGGCAGCCCAGTGTCCTGCTTTGGCCCATCAGTTTATGCTGGAGTTCTGGAGTTACAGAATTCTTCACTCTCCAAAGTCCTTAGCCATTTTCACAGAGGAATTTGACATCCAAATGATCACTTGGCTATGGGGTACTTTGAGAGTTCATAGGGAGTTTATGTTTGGGGCTTTGGGGGTACAAAATATTTATTAGAGAATAACACTTAAAAATGGAACATGGAGTGGTTTGGTGAGAGAACAGAATTGGATAGAGGAAGAATTTGAGCTCTAATTCAGGCTCAGCAAAGCTTCAAACAGCTTCCGGAGCAAGTGTTTACAGTCGGTTCAGTGATAGGTTGTTCTGACAGTCTCTTCCAGCTCACAAAGGAGAAAGTGGGTCATCAGAAAGGCAGAGGTCTTGATAAACATGTGGGGTGGGATAGGGACACCACAGTTCCAGCTCTATCTTATCTATTTTTCTATACCCCAAATGAGTCGATGCTAAAATGAATACATTTGTTCCAAATAAATAGGATAAATGGCAGATAATAAACTTAAGTTATTCTTCCAACAGGAAAAAATTATTCTATATCGATCCATCCATCTTTACTGGGTAATAGGAGAGAGACTTTGAAATTAGCGACAGGCACTGGAAATGTCAGCTTCAGGAGAAGTCTAAAAGGATAGCAACTCATTCGGTTTTCCAGCTCAGGAACCTCCTGGGAGCAAAGATCTCCTTTAAGTACGTGAATCCAAGTACCTACAGGATGCCTGTGGGAGTTGGAGCGCAGAGCTGGCTGGAGCACAGAGCTGGTACGGGTTGGGTGGCACAGGTTATAATTACAGAGACAAACCAAAGGCTCCGAGAACAGGTGTTGAAAAAAAGCAGGACAAATTAGCTACTGTTAGAACTGTTTGGGAAATTACTCAGAGAGAGTGAGACAGACAGACAGACAGCCTGGTGGGAGAAAGTTCGGTGAAGTTAGGGAGAGAATAATGAGAAATATGAAAAAGTTATGTTCCCCTGGACGTGCTTCTTACCTTTCTGGGACATTCTCTCACTTAAGACAACTGACTTTGCTCCCAGACAGCAGAGAAAAAACACAATTATTCAAATTAGTCGTTCTTTTCACCTGTTGTTATTTTTCTTTTGTCTTTCTTGATTCCAAGAGATAACAAAATGTTGATTGTGTGTGTGTGTGTGTGTGTGTGTGTGTGTGTGTGTGTGAGAGAGAGAGAGTTTGATGGCTTCCAGAGCACACACTGATAACCCAATATGTTTTAGCTGTGACTCCTTGGAAGAAGAGAAGTCAAGCGACATTGTTGATAATGATGAGGGTTATAAATAAAAGGAGGCAGTGGGTTTTGATACCTCCTGATGGGTACGTTCCTGGTTTACTCCTGATCCAGATGTGATAAGGGGATCTTCTTGATAGTCCCTTTTCACTACTGAGAACCACTGTGACAGCAGACATTGATGCAGTCAGTATACATATGTGTCAAGGGGTCTATTCATGCATGGCAGTGTTTACACATTCACGTGTGTGTGAATCCACAAGCACATGAATACCTGTAGGAGCCTGAAGTCAGCGTGGTTTGTCTTCCTTAGTCATTCTCCAGCTGACATATTGTAGCAGGGTCTCAGCGAAGCCAGAATCCACCATTTCGGATGGTCTGATTCACAGCTTGCCAGGGATGCCCTGTTTTTGTTCCCACATGCTGGGACCCCACGGCCTACCACGCTTACGTGGCATTTATGTGAGTTATGGGAACACAATTACCTATTGAGATATCTCTTGGCCTGGTTATGATAACTTTCTATTATATTTGTGTATAGCATCAACACATCCATTCTCATGAGTGTAACTCCGAGGGATACTCATGGCTGCAGAGGGTAGAAATTGAAAGCAGAACTGTCGGGTGAGTTGATCCTTCTTTGAGAGTACCAGGTAAGGATTCCTACCCTCCCTGCCCATCTCCCTCCCTCCCTTGACTTCCCTCACTTCCACTGGCCACTGGCGGTCCTTGGGAGGATGCTGACTCTTAGAAGCATGGCTTTAATTAGTCCCTCTACCTGCATATAGCCATCGCCGTTGTCTCTGTCTTAGAGTATTCTCCTATCCCAAGGACCAAGAGGCCCACCAGCAGGAAAGCCCTAAGAAAGTATTGAAGAATTCAACTCGGCCAGGAGGATGGAAATGAATTCAATTGTAAGTCATTTCTGTTGTTTGATGAACTCTTTATCTAAACTGGAGACACTTCAATGGGAATCGGTAACTTTTCTGGAACATCATACTGAGGGGACAGGGCTGTTGTATAGTCCAAGTCACCTGCCAAAAGGGTGGTAAGACTGTTCATGGCGAGGGTGCTCAGTGAGCATGAGCAATGATTAAGGATGACAGGTAGGAAAGGAAAAAAAAAAGAACAGTGTACCTTTTCTCCTTTCCCATGGTAGCTAACAGCAATCAGATAATACACAGTGAGGGCTTTTAACATCTTTACATTATCATTACATTTACATCTATCATTAGCAAGTCATTTGAGTAAACTAACAAATATTTAGTATTTAGTATTTAGTAACAGGTATTTTCTTCCTGGTAAAAACAGATGTGGGACTCTCTTGAGTCATTTATACCTATTTTAAATTGTTACCAGGTGTGTGTGTGTGTGTGTGTGTGTGTGTGTGTGTGTGTGTGTGTGTATGATGTATGTATATGTGTGGTATATGTGTAAGTGTGCATCTGGGGGGCTTAAGGACATACGAAGATGTGGTGGTTTGAACATGCTTGGCCCATTGAGGAGTGGCACTATTAGGAGGTGTGGCCTTGTTGGAGTAGCTGTGGCCGTGTTGGAGGAAGTGTATCACTGTGGGTATGGGCTTTAAGACGCTCTTCTTAGCTGCCTGGGAGCAGTCTTCTCCTAGCAGCCTTCAGATGAAGATGTAGAACCCTCAGCTCCTCCAGCACCATGCCTGTCTGAATACTGCCATACTTCTATCTTGATGAAACTGGACTGAACCTCTGATTTAATTGGCCAGCCCCAATTAAATGTTATGCTTTTAAGAGTTGTCTTGATCATGCAATAAAACCCTAACTAAGACAGGTGACATCTTATCTCTTACTTTTTTGCATTATTTTTATTGAAATAGGGACTGCCTAGACTACACAGTGAGCTCAAGGTCACTGTGTATGTCTGTTTGTGTGTGTATGTGTGTGTGTGTGTGTGTGTGTGTGTGTATCTCTTAATATCCATTTTGCTTAACATTCTTAACAGCATGAGTCACTTTATTAACTAGTTGAGTATCAACTACAACTGACTTGTTTTATAGTTATTTAATTTTTATTTGAACTAACAATATTTGTATTTTTGTTTTGTTTTATTATATGTTCAGCGACTTTTACTAATATTGTGCATTAAGCTAAAATAGCATGTGCATATAAACTGGCCATAGCACAGTTGACAGTGAAATAGAGCTCAGGATTAATAAATAGGGTTGGCTGCCTAGTGTTTATGGATGAGACATAATTCCAATTTTGGTCTGTGAGCTAATTACTATACCTGTAGACTTACTAGGAGATCATGCAGTTTGTGGGAGAAAAACAGTGGAAGAATACTCTGACTTTTCTATCCTAATCTAGTGTCCTTTTCTAGGCTTTTCCTTCCAAGTTACCAAGGACTATGTTTGAAATGACTTTACCTATTAGGCATTGCTAATCTCACTCATGGAATCAGACTTAACCTCTGTGAAGGTTTTTCCTTAAAAGACTGATAAGTGGTGTTGAGGATGCTGCTCAAGAATTGACTTAAGCCACACTCCCCAAAGCCTTCACAAAATTATGAACCTATGCACAATCCTGATTAGAATCAGACCTCGGCGTTCACTGCAAAGCCAGGAACTGTGAAATTTTAGTTCATCACACATTGTCTGAACGTTGCTCTACGCCTTCTATTAGACTTTCTCCATATAATAATCGCATATGGTTCCAATCTTTCAGAGCAAGGGCAATTCATGGTGAGTGTACTCAAACAGCAATGCCAAAAATATTCAAATACTGCGGAAGTTCTGAGCTGGAGAGATCCAAAATGTTTTCAGCTCCACGCTTCATTCACTGTAGGAACATATTTCTCACCCTCCTTCAGGGACACAAAGCCGCAGCTCCAGGGGGTGGGCAATTGGTTTCATTGTTGAGTGACTTTAACTAGAGCACTTTCTCAGAATGAGTCAAGTCCTGTGACTGAACACATTACCTCAGAGGACTAGAGACAAAAGTTTGCACTGTGCCTTCCTAAACTCCATTTGTTCAAGCTCTAACTTCTCCAAAGTAACTGTGTTTGGAGACAGGGCTTTGGGAAGATCCTGAAGGCGACTAAAGTCGTAGGGGACTGAAATGATTGGTGGGTCCATGAGGTAAGGAAGAAAGACGAGGAATCTCTAACAACAGCTCATGTCAGGACACAGCAAGAAAATGTGGCTCTCTGTAAACCACAAAGGGACCCCCATGAGAAACCAAACTTCTAAATCCTGGATGTTCAGCCTCCCAGCCTCTAGAACAATGAGGACACCATCATCATCATCATCATCATCATCATCATCATCATCATCACCACCACCACCACCATCATCATCATCATCATCATCATCATCATCATCAGAGTATAATTTTTGGGAGCCAGTTCTGTTCTCCTACCATGTTTCAGGGATTCAACGCAGCTCATAGACTCGTGTAACAAGCATTTTTGCTTGCGGGGTCATCTCACCAGATACAGCATCCATCTATTCTCTAAAATTTACATTCACAAAGAATTCCCTTGTTTATTTCATACTATAGTTAGGCTGCTCTCCAGACTGAATGCCTACTGTGAGGTAACTACCGTTTGTGCTGGCCTCATCAAAATCATCTTGTTAGAACTGTGCTAGGTATTCTGAGAGCCTTGAGATTTTGTGTCTCCTTGCGGACCATACACGGAACCACATTGATCTCCATCTTTCAAAACACACACCAGGGCTGGGGGTGTAGCTTGGTACAAGAACACTTGACTAGCATGAGTGAAGCTCTGGGTTCTATTTCTAATACTAGAAAAACAAAAACCTACCACGACTATCAGCACCACCAAAGCCACAAAGCACTGACTCCTACCCCATACAAGAAACAAAAACCCACCAGGAAATATATTATACACAGGTTAAAGTTACAGTTACCCAACCATCCTTGTAGTTTTTAGTTGAGCTTCTTCCTGGACTTTGCAGCTTAGTAACTATCTCTTGAATTACCAAATAGAAGTCATATTTTTTAAATGTGAAGGTTTTAAAGAATGTTATTTCAACATACGTGGTGGTTTAAATAGGTATGGACCCTATTAGACTCATGTGTTTAGATGCTTGGCCTATTAGAAGGTGTGGCATTTTGGAACCATTGATCATAAATAATCCCTAAAATCTTGTTCATACCCCAAGATAGGCATGGGACATATGAACATTGGGTAGCAATGAGATGGTACATTGTGAAGTATAAGCTATTAATTAATAAGCTGGCTTGTTAATTTAACAAGTATTTATTGAGTAATCGTGAGTTAGATATTCAAGAGCTGGTATGGGTCATTGAAAACCCTCCAGTTTTGCAATACTTATACACTAGAATGAGGGGACAGACATAATATAGCAGTCAGTTACATGCTATTTTGGAAGATGCCAACTGCTATGGAAAACACAAAAAGGGAGCTTGAGACAATCATTCTTTCTCATCACAGCATAGATCCCACAGCAGACCCCACTAATGTGATTATCGTCCTTTCTGCTTCTACTTATTGCCTCTATCCCAACTGTGAGCAGAGTGATTAATTTAGAAATTTATTACTTATTTCACATACGCCTAATGGAAGGTTGCTGTAGAGTATGATCATTAATTCAGCTTGGGAAACGGTCACTGAGTTATTTATTAGACTAACAGCTTGTGGTCTTATTTAGTAGCATTATATTTGATTTTGAAATGCCTCCATTCAGTCAATTGATGAACCATCCATCATTTAGTCAACATGTATTTATGGACTGCTTATTACTTAGAAGGCTAAATTATACGTACATATATTAGCGTTGCCACAGAATTATGAGCTCTAGAACTCTTGTGTGTTTGTTAGGAAATTGTTAGGTGTTTAGACATCTGAAGTTAAAAAATGACAGTGTATTCCAAGTCAGTGAATACACTTACAGTATGACCATTTGATTATTTTGTTTTATTTATGTAAGAGCACACTAGTTGGCCTCACAATTGCTCCTGGTAGATATGTTACCATGGTTTCCTCATCTCATATGAAGGTAAATGTGAGATTCCAGAAAGACTGATGAAGCATTGACACTACAGTGATGGGCTCAGGTCTCAGTGTCACACACCGTTTGGTTCAAGTATCTTCCGAGGGCCCTCAATGCATTCCCCAACTAGACCCTCCCTCCAGGGTACTCCTCTACTTCTGGATTTTGTGTCTGCATTTGGTGTCAAAAGGTTCCAGATAATTAAGAGTTACAGAGCACCCCAGGGTCAGCTTCTCTCTAGGCCAGGTATTGGTAAGTGCAGGAGGAGACTAGAGAGGTTAAAAAAAAAAAAAAAAGAGGGTGAGGAAAAATGTGCAGAGTAGGAATCCACCATGTTGGTTCGGCCATGTTGGTTTCCCCTTCTTTTTCTTATTATTGTTTCCAGCTTGCTGCTCACCCTTCTCCTCTTAAATACAGGCCTTTATGGAAGGGGGGGGATGATGTCTTGCATAGCCTTGTATTTCCAGCTTTCAACCAAAACAAGAACTTTCCCCATACAAGTGGTTTTGAAGAAAAGAATCCTTCCTTTAACATCACACTATGTGACAGCGATCTTTTTCCATGAGTTAAAGCTCTTTTTGTATTTTTGTATTGGCTCTGAGTTTATATCTTAACCTCTCTATAATCAAATAATCTTCTCTCTCTCTCTCTCTCTCTCTCTCTCTCTCTCTCTCTCTCCCTCCCTCCCTCCCTCCCTCCCTCTCTCCCTCCCTCTCCTCCTCCTTCTTCTTCCTCTCTCTCTCTCTTCTGAGACAGGGTTTCTCTGTGTAGCCCTGGCTGTCCTGAACTTGCTCTGTAGACCAGGCTAGCCTCACACTCAGGGATTCAACCACCTCTGCTTCCCAAGTGCTGGGGTTAAAGCCATGTACCACCACACCCAGCCAAACAATATTTTCAAATACAGCATATATTATAAAACAAAGTCCTACCCTAGGCATAAAGACTAGACAACACCCTAAGCAGCGATGAGCCAAGATGTCCCATGAGAATACACAACAACTCCACCACATGATCTTACTGTTGGCATCACGACAGACTGCTCACAGTTACCAGATGAGGGACAGAAAGCCAGGTTTTTCGATGTGCCTTGTCTCTCAGTGACTCTCTGATGGAACTTTTAGACACACATCTTTGAATTTTGTATTTGCTGGTCACCTCCAGTGCATATCTTATTTTTCTTTCTTTCTTTCTTTCTTTTTTTCAGAACTGGGAACCGAACCCAGGGCCTTGCGCTTGCTAGGCAAGCACCCTACCGCTGAGCTAAATCCCAACCCCCAGTGCACATCTTCTTAACTTTGAACTGTTTCCATGAGGATTGGAGCAACATCTTTATTGCAAAGAAGCTGTGTTATCGCAGGAAGAGCACCTACTTGAGACATGTTCATACATCCTTTAGAACTGAGTATTCTCTGAGACTCGGGATCATGGTGGATTAGAAGGACACAGTCCCCAGAGTTAGGTGGCTTTGGAGCTTACCAGCTTCAAGTGGCTATAAATTCTTGAGAAGTCAGCCATCTTTGCTGGATCAGGAGTCGTGCTTCGTATCAGAGTGCACTGGAAATGAGTCACTCTGGGATTTCATTTCAAGCCACAAGAACTAAAAATGCAAGTACATTTCCCAATGCGAAACACAGCCAGCAATCTTCCATTTAACTTCCTCAAATTGTCATGTTTCTCAAAACTCTCAACCTCTTCACTGAGCATAGATGGATTTCCTTGTTGGCCCATGTTGTCATCTGCCCTGTAGAGATGCCCAGGGCTTCCTCACTACCCATGTGTCCTCCTTGAAGGAAAGCCTGTGATGAAGCCGAAGCTATCTGCTCCAGAACCTGAGTTTTGCTGAGCTGGTATGTAGAGCATTCCCTCATACTCCTAAAGGCCTGGTTTGGTTCTCTAGCACCTCGTGAACTAGATCTAACAGCGCATACCTATATTACCAGCATTTAGGAGGTAGAAGCAGGGAGATTAGAGGTCTAAGGCCATCCTCAGCCCCATAGTAAGTTATTGGCAGCTTGAGTTACAGGATACCCTGAGTAAAACAAACAAACAAACAAACAAACAAACAAACAAAGACAAACTAACAACTACAAAACCCATGCGCTTCAGAATTTGATGACCTGAATTAAAACCTATCAACCTGCCTTGCCAGGAGAGGGCTTCTGAACCCTCCTAGAATATAGTTTCATGCCTTTAAAAAGGAGAAACAGTAGTAGTAACACCATAGAGTCAGCGTATTACGCAGCAAGTTCTCTGCAAAAATTAACTTCTTTTTCACACTGTAGCAGTGTAATGTGGCTGAGTACAGGATTTTTAAGGACACACTTTCTCGTTAAAAATCTCAGTGCTAACAGTTAAGCAACAGTGGACAAGTTGACTAGTTGGTTACTATTTCCTCATGTCTTCAGATATAAAGCAGAAATAGTAATATTATTACTTACTAGGTCAAATGAATTAATATTTGATAAGTGGTTAGAACCAATGGGAATACATCAAGCTTGGTCTTCATATTAGGTAAGAGTATTATGAAGGGATGGATGGTGATGTAGGATTCTCCTCAGGTATAGTGGTGGGTCAAAACCTTGATCTCAGGTAGGAGTAACTTGAGCCAACCTTGTCAACACCAAATTCTGTGGGAGTTTGAAATCATGCTTTTGTTTTTTATCAGGCCCAGGTAAGACAAACTCGAGTAACTCTAGACTGAAGTAAGGCCAGAATTCTTGAAGCATCTGTCAACAATTTTCCCTTACTAAAATCAATAATCCTTTTGAAGTTCCTCCACAAATTATTGAACCTTCATAATCTAACAAAGCAGAACATATCTAAGATTTTCAGGGACTATAATCCTAATGAGCATCTATGAAGAATTTAGGAAGTCCTGAGTGTTTCTAATTTACGGGCTACGTATTGCCTGAGATAACTTGTAGCTCAACTTGACTCAGTGACCAAACCTGTCAACTTCACTTGGGCACTTGGTATAAATTCCCACAGCTCCCCTGGCTAGACCTATGGCATGGGCGTGTAGGTCAGATGACAATCTGAAGAGTTAGTTCTCTTCTTCTCTCAGTAGGTCCTAGAGATCAAACTGGCCATCAAGCTTGTCAGCTTGTTGGCAAGGTCAGCTCAGTTAGCAAAGGCACTTGCTACCAAGCTGCACGACCTGAGGTCCTAGAGCCCATGTTGTAGAAGGACATATGCATGCCCATGTTCCCCCACCAAACAATTAAATGTACATTTTTTAAATAAAAAGCTTATTTTACATGTATAAATATTTTACCCGCATGTATACACATGCATCATCCATGTGTCTCGTGCCTGTAGAGGTCAGGAGATGGCATTCGATATGCAGCTGGAGTTGCCTACAGTTATAAAACACTGTGTGGGTGCTAGAACTGAACCCAGGTACTCTGAGAATGGCAAGCCATCACTCCAGCCCCTGTAATTTTTTAAAGCATATATAGCTACTAAGTAACTATGTTGCTCTTTAGACTTATTAACTGGAAAAAAAAGTGAGTAACTTCTTTTTTTAGTGTGGGAAGCTTTGAATATTTATAGAAAACACGTGACTAACAGAAAATATACACGTAAGAGGTGCACATGCAAATGCAGTGCTTCATTACATTAAAAGCCTGTGGACCACGTGAAGGAAGGAAGCGGCTTACTACACTGAAAAGAGGTGGCTAAGCGGTGGAGCTCACCAACAGAGCACAGACACCGCCACATTCCTGAGGGCCTCAGGGGCTGGGGATAGGTAACGGGTTCAGATGACTGCAGCTAAAGAGTCAGGATTACTGTTCTGTGTGACCTCTGTCCTCCTTTTGATAACACGTGACCTATTCCACCGATGACAGCAGAGACATGTAAATACAACAAAGGTTTTCATTTATTTACGTTATAGAGTATTTTCATTTTCAAATGACTTCAGCATGCTCAAATGCATTTCAGTTGGTTAGACATCTTCTTTCATTTTTTCCTTTTCTCTTCCCTCTTTCCTCTTCCCTTCTTTCTTCCCTCCTTCCTCTCTCTCTCTCTCTCTCTCTCTCTCTCTCTCTCTCTCTCTCTCTCTGAGATAGGGTCACTGTGTAGCCTTGGCTGGCCTGGAACTTTCTGTGTAGACCAGGCCGATCTTCTAACCGAGATCCACTTGACTCTGCCTCCTAAGTACTGGGATAAAGCATGGGTCACCGTGCCCAGTGGATATGCAATTTTCTCCTTCCTTGAGACATGATAAATGTGATGATATTAAGATTCAGAGAGATCAAATGATGAGAAGAAGTTTATACCAAAGTCATAAAGTAAGAGTTGGGAGCTACAGTGTAGCTTCATTGTTAAATGCTTGCCTAGCATGTGAAGGGCCCTGAGTTTCACTACTTGCAACACACACACACACACACACACACACACACACACACTCACACACACACACACACACACACACACACACACACACACACACACACACACACACACACACACACACACACACACACACATACACACACACACACACACACACACACACACACACACACACACACACACACACACACACACACACACACACACACACACACACACACACACACACACACACACACACACACACACACACACACACACACACACACACACACACACACACACACACACACACACACACACACACACACACACACACCACCAATAGCAACAATATTGAATTCATTTCTTCTCAAGTCCCTACCTCTGCTTCAAAATAAACCCATTCCAAATTATGAATGTATCGTATTCACACCGTGGCTATGTTTATCAAATCAAAACCTCAAAAAACGATTTTTGAGATTGTAACATTCATCTCCTTTGCTCACGGCTCAACTAATCCTTGGGGATTCCAGATTTGTCTTTTCTATTTCTGGAAGATTTGTGGGAGAAGGGGTGGGATTTCTATGGCTTGGACATTAAATATTCTCCTAAAAGCTCATGTATTTAAAGTTTGCTGAGAGACAGTGAATACACTAGGAGGTGGGCCTTGGTGGGTGGACCTCAGGCCGCTCTGTTTGGATTCTGTGGATGCGGTGAGTGGGTTTGTTCTGCTGTCCGCTCCTGGTAGGGCATACTGCCTTTTATAGGCCCCCACCAACGGTCTGTCAGGTCACAAATAGAACTCTCCAGAACAATAAACCAAGTCTCCTCTCACTTCATAAATCACTTCAGGTATTTGCTGACATAGGAAACATTTGACCCACACCCAACCTAGGTCCCTATGAGAGTGAGAGTCGCCCAACATCACATTCATAATTCTCTTGTGTGCACTGACTGTTTCCCAGGTTATAAAGAAATTTTGTGGATGCTGTTTTGGAAAATTTAGAATGTACAGAGTATGTTAAGGAAATAAATTCCATCCCCCAAAGTAATCTCTGTTATTTCCTTTGATATGGCTCTCCCATTTGATTAACAAATTCAGCTGATGCTGTACAAAGCTCGCCGTGGTTTCGTTGGTTCTGTGTCAGCTGCTGAATGGTGGCTGTGGCATGGTCTGACACGTCCAGCTCCACACAGTGTTCTCTATCTTGCCCATTCACTTAGGAACACAGAGAAATACATAGTGATTTTCCCACACCCTAAAGTTTTCCTTAAACTCTTGTATATTTGTTTAAGGAATATACTATAGATTATTTAAATGTTTTCCTACTATTGGTCATAGGTTTGGTATCTACTTTTTGCTGTTCTATAAGGTATTGATTTATTTACTCTGGATTCTTGAGGTAGGGTCTCACTTTCCTCCGTGGCTGGCTTGTAACTTGTTCCGTAGCCTTGGCTGGGGTCAAACTCACTGCACTCTTCCCACCTCGGCCTCCTGCGAGCTGCGATTGCAGGCGTCTGCCATCATACCTTGATTTGCATCTAAGTTTTCTGTTTTAGAATTAAATTCTATAATAAAATACCTCGATATGATTCTCCAGGTCTCTAATATCTTTACAGTCTAGTCTTAGAACATGAATTATTGGCTTAATAGTTGGCTCAATATTGGAACAATAGTTTATACCATATACTTCATCACCGGGAAGCTCAATTGTCATATCTTCTGTTGTCTGTTTTGAGTTTTTCCTAAGAGATTTATTTATTTGTTTATTTATTTATGTCTTGCCTCAAATGGATGCTACCTTAATTATTTTTCTGTGCTGCCGGCTTTTCTCTTCCAGTATTTCTCTAACTATGCTGAATGCTTGATTTTTCATTTATTTTAACATCACTAGGACAGGTTCATAAAGCCATCTTTTAAATTAGACTTGAATCAAATTTATAGACTAATTGTGTTTTAGAAACATATTTTTCAATTATTATAATTATGTTCTTAGATTTTTATTTTTGCAAATTCTCTGTTGTTTATGCACCTAAATTCATGTGGATCTTGCTTAGGTAATTTCTACCGGCTTTTAATGTTTTTGAATTACAAATGAGTGTTTCTCCCTATGTATCATACAACTTTTCTGGTTGTGGTGGTTTAAACAAAAATGGCCCCCACAGACTCACAGGGAGAGGCACTATTAGGCAGTATTGAAGTTGGTAGAGTGTTTTTGGAAGAAATGAGTCACTGGGGCTGGGCTGAGGCCTTAGAAGTTCAAGGCAGGCCTAGCGGCTTATTGTCTCTTCCTACTGCCAGTGGATCCAAATGTAGAAGAACTCTTGGCTACATCTTCAGGACCATGCTTGCCTGCACCATGCTTCCCACCGTGATGATAATGGCCTAAACTCTGAACTGTAAGCCAGCCCCAGTTAAATATTTTCCTTTTTTTTTTTCAGAGCTGAGGACCAAGCCCAGGGCCTTGTGCTTGCTAGGCAAGCGCTCTACCACTGAGCTAAATCCCCAACCCCTACTGTTTTTCTTTGTAAGAGTTGCCATGGCCATGGTGTCTCTTCCCAGCAATAGAATCCTAAGGCACGGGTATATGGTACACATAGTAATTACTGCATATTTTGTATTACCGTGTACTGTGTATTACTGTCTACTGTAACGTTCTTTGTATTACTAAAAACTTTATAATTGGAGCAGCTGGATTTTCTAAGTGATAATCTGGTAGTGATCTAATCTCTTCCTTATCGTTCTATTATTTCTGTTTCGGGGATATTGGAGATGCATAAGAAATGCAATATCTAAAGCAATCTCTCTTTCCTCTCTCACTCCTACAACAAAAATCGCTAACCAAAGATGAGGCTGAGACAAAGGAGGGCAGAGTGGGAGTCGATGCCTATCTGGGACAAAGGGCCGAAGGAAATGCCTGGGGCTGCAGTGCCCACGGCTTCTGCAGTTCTGGTACCCGGCCAGGGGCTTGCCCAAGACAGCTGTGGGCTGAACTGATTTTTTTTGTGGTCAGTGATCTGCCACCTTTGTTCACCCAGTTCCCCTTCTCTTTGCCTAAACCATGGGTCTTGGTCTTCCTCCTCATTTACTGGACCAAGGGCCACGCCCCCTCCTCACTTACTGGGCCAGGGGCCACGCCCACTCCTCACTTACTGGGCCAAGGGCTACACCCACAGTCTCTACGTGGAGGAGAGGAGTTGCAAATAAGCATCTCACCTCAGTGGGAACGTATTTATCTCTCTTACAGTACACGGGTCTCCTCTTCGTGTTATCAAGAGCAACTCTCACTAAGGGCTCTTGTAATAGTTTCCCGAATGCCTCCTCCTCTCCTACTAAGTTTGTAGATTACCGTTTAATGTAAACCGGGATGCCCTTTACTGAGGAATTTTCAGGACTTTCTCTAGTAGTTAGAATAGAGCTCAAGCTCAGCCTGGCCCGAAGTCTGTCTCTTCTACTTGTTCTTGGCATTTCTTCCACTCTGATGCTTTTCCTTCACACAGCAGGGGCGTTTCAACCCCACGGCCTCTGGACTGCTATTTCCTCTTTCCCTTTCTCTTGGCATGCCTTAGCATCTGGTTCCACCCAGGCTTCCTTTCTGTTATCTGTATCTTTATCCTGGCTGCTCTCGGCATATCCTGTTTCTTTACTTCATGGAATTTGCAATAATCTATAACGATCTTGGCTATTCGCTCACTTAGTAAGTGTTTTTGCCTTCTGGAATGTAGACTCTGCAGTGACTGGAAATACCGTGTTGCTTCCTTCTGAATCCCTGAATCCACATGGAAGTCATACAACAATTACTGTGTTAGGCTGTTACTCTAGTTTCCTCTCTGTTGCTATGATACAGCATTCTGTGCATTTCAGCTCACAGGTTACAGTCCTTGCTTCAGGGGAGTCAGGGAGAGAACCCAAGTAGAAACTTGAAACAGAAACCATGCAGAAAAAGTGCTTGCTGGCTGGATCTCTCAGGCACATGCTAATCTAGCTTCTTACACAGCCTCTGACCACACGGAATATGGTGGGCTGAGTCCTCCTTGCAATTCGCAATCTGATAAGCCTCTTTGTTACAACAGTTGGGCAGGCTGGCCTGGAGAATCCAGGACAACTCGACTTGCAAGCCTGACATTTGACATCTCTAGCATGATGGTGTTAAGGGACACACATCTCTCTTGTCCGGTAGCTCAGGACTTTTTACAAAGAAAGCCCAAAGAAACCCAGATCACAAATACTTGGGGAAATATCTAGTTTACTTTTAGGATCAGGTGAGAATTATCCAGGAGACCACGGTATTAGAAGAAGGTACTGTGGTTTGTTCATGCCAAGTCTTGATTCTTTAAAGGTCAGGGGTGGGACATTTTCTAGGTGATGAGGTCATGGAGCATCTCACAGCAAGTTTCTGTCTCTTCTCAAGAGACTGAGTTATATCTCTCTGGGCTAAATTAGGTCTCTGTGAACTAGATCGAGTCCCATGGGACTAGACCAGTCACCACAAGAACGAGTTACTATATCTCGAACTCACCCGTTACTCTCTCTTCTTCATTACTCTCTCTCCTTCTACGCGTCAGCTCAGAACCTCCTTCTATGTCTCACAGACAACCTTCCGATCCCAGTTGCCTGATATCAAACTCTCCTGACAACAGGACTATGAACTAAAGCTGAACTTCGCTAACAATAGGTTGTGACGTCATCTGCAGTCAAATTTTGCGAACAGTACGTGCAACCACCAAAAACTAATTCAGAAATCAAATACGTAATGGGTCCAAGGTGTCCCTGGAGGCACTCGCCTGGGCTGTGTCACGTGGCTTCAGTGCAGCCTTGGCTCTGAACGTGTCGCATGTGTCTTCTGCTCTGTGCATGTTGCCACACCACGCGATGTCAACAAACACTGACCATGTCGTCTCTGCTCAGACGCAAGGGACTTTTTTTTTCTTTTCTTTTCTTTTTTTCAGAGCTGGAGACCGAACCCAGGGCCTTGCACTTGCTAGGCAAGCGCTCTACCACTCAGCTAAATCCCCAACCCCTCAAGGGACTTTTACACATTCCGATCTTCAGTGTTTTCACGGGAGAGGAAAAGTTTCCTGCTTTTCTAGACAGGTAGTAATTTAATTACAGAAGACAGAGTTTCAGTATTTCCTTGCCAGGTTCCTCAGCATGTAAGTTTCAGATTAATATGCTTTTGAGTTGTATGGTGTTTTGAGTGTTCGATTCTTAAATTTTTCCTGTTTAAGTTACTGACTTGAGATTCACAAGGGAAAAAAAAAGCACTAAACAAATTCTGGCTCGATATTAAGACTCAATCTCAAGTAATTACTGAACTGTCTCTGAGTTATGCTCCTGGCCTTTGTGCTATGTATTTTCACAGTGTAGTATTCTCAATGTTGACGTCAAAGTATTAAGCAACTCTGAAAAGTTTGTTTTGTGTGTCCTGGATTATCAAGGTTCAGCCAAGATTTAATTCTTTGTGTAAAAACAGATGGGTATAAAAATGAGCATGCCTGTCTTATTAACATGTAGATTGACTTTCATCTTTAAAGCAAAGGATGTTAAAGGATGACTTTGAAACAATTTTTGTTTGTATACCTAATTTGTTTTTCCTATTTATTTTATCTATTTATTTTACATGCTTATATATCCAGAGCCATGTAAAACTTTCTTAGGTAGAAAAGGACCCTAAATGGAAAAAACATGAAGAAGACTTGAGTTATGGATTTTGTTTAGTAGAAGTATTTTAAGTGAATTTTGACATATCAGGAAGAGTATTTTCCAGAACAACATGAATCCCTGCTCTTAATTGGACTTATTTGTTACATATTTAACTGATAAAAATTAAATGCCTTTCAAAGAAACACAATGATTATATAAGAAAGAGAGGCTTCGTGTTGAGCACAATAGCTTAGCTTCAGGCAATTTGTTGTAGCAACTGGAATGGACTAAGGCGGGGTCATTAATACCTCACAAGACGTTATCACAGATTTATATTTCTGAAACACTTATTACTCAGTAAACGTCATTATTGTTGTTATTGCTATGATTATTTGAAGTGTTAAGAAGCAGTGCTAGGGGGACTTACTACCGTGAAAGAGGATTTGAATCTGATCCCTAGGACTGCAAAATAAGGAGACCTTGGCTGAACCTAATTATAAATGTCTTTAATTATAGGAATTCAAATAAATGTTCCAGGACATACAGTAACTATTTTTTTAAAGCTTTGAGATCATTTCCATGCAGCTGAAGACATAGAATGTGCTCAACACATATTTGCTTGTTGTTCCATTAACTTTTATCCTTTCTTTAGAAAAAGAATGCTTAAGGTTCCATTTAGTTCACTTTGACGTAAATAGCATTTCGGCTGTGTCACAAAAGTCCTATCTAGAATGATTCCTCCATGGAGAACCATTTTATGTGGATTTTATTTTATTTTTAAGCAGAACTGTTTTTTTGTTTTGTTTTGTTTTGGTGCTGGGGTTTGAACTCAGGCTTCACATATGCTAAACATGTGTACTGTGATGACCATAAGCAGGTGTACTGTGATGACCATAAGCAGGTGTACTGTGATGACCAAAAGCAGGTGTACTGTGATGACCAAAAGCAGGTGTACTGTGATAACCATAAGCAGGTGTACTGTAGTGACCAAAAGCAGGTGTACTGTGATGACCATAAGCACGTGTACTGTGATGACGATAAACACGTGTACTGTGATGACCGTAAGCAGGTGTACTATAGTGACCAATACCCCCAGCTTGAGCAGTAGTATCATGTATTACTCATGATGCTCATGCAGAGTGACCAGCTCTCAAACTGCAAACAATGTCAACATATAATGATGTTGAAGTAACATCAGAGGGAAGTGATCTGCTATTGACTAGTGATGTCTGACCTCATCTACTAAAGGAGTGGCTCAGATAGATTTTTTTTTCAAAAGTTTTCTTGCATTTATTTGTGTGTGTGTGTGTGTGTGTGTGTGAAAGAGAGAGAGCTCTGTGTGTGTGTGTGTACATGTGTGCACATGTGTGAACACATATATGTGAAAGTCAAAGGATAACTTTTAGAAAACGGTTCTTTTCTTCCAACATAGTGGGTTTCTGGGAATCGAACTCAGATCACCACATTTGGTGGCAAGCTCCTCCACTCATTGAAGCCATTTTACTGCTTTCTGATACAGAACTTATTTTCTATACTCTCTACTGCTCTGAGAAGCAACAGTGGTCTCAAAGGCTCTTCTTAAAATGAGGAAGAAAAAAAATCATAAAATCGTTACTGAATCTGCCCCTGGTAAATTCCCAAGCAAAGCAGAGAAAGCGGAAAGTATCTTTTTCATGAAATATCTTTTTCATGAAACTACTTAAAACTGCTAAGAAGATACCAAGATGGGGATGAGGAGTTTTGGATTCCTGTGACTGGGGGAAAGAGAGGCTCAGCAAGGAGAATAAAAGGGGGGAGGAGTCTGTGGAAGAACAAAACACAAAGCAGGAAAATCATATCGCTATGTGCTCTCAATATCTGGTTCTTAATACACAAAAGCAACTCTTCCTGGAACCCTGCTAGAAAGATTCCAGTAGGCAGGTCAGCCAAGGGGCAGCAGGGAGGCTTCTACTTAACATTCTGGCTGCCTGGGCTGAAGGCAGGTGGGGCACGTTTGCTTTCAAGCCCGGTTTTGGCTACCACATATAGAAAAAAGATTTCTGTATTTCCAGAGAGGAGCTGCTTGCTATCCACCAGAGGACAAAATCTATCTAGCTGTTGCTGTTGTGAAATAAATGTGTAGAAATAGCATAGCCAAGAGTGATGAATAAAGGCTGTGCTCTTTTTTTAGCTAATAAAGCACTTTCGGTATGTGTGTGCTTGCACGTGCACGCACACGCAAGCAGGCCAGAAGACACTGTGGCTGTCATTCCTTAGGTGTTCTCTATCTTGAGTTTCAAGACAGGGTCTCTCACTAGCCTTGATCTAGTCATGTAGATTAAATGACAGCCAGGGAGCTGCGGGGACACACTCATCTCTGCATCCCCAGTGCTGGCATTACAAGATTACAAGTGTGCACTACCACATCTGGGTATTTCTCCCCCCCAAACACACACCACATGCACTCACACATACTCACTCACTTACATACTCCACACTCACACACACACACACACACACACAGTCACTCACACACACCACCCTCATACACACCCTCACACACACTCACACACTCACACACACAGTCACTCACACACACCACACTCACACACACACTCACACACACACCACACTCACACACACACACACCACACACCACTCCCACACACACATACACTACACACACACACACATAAACACACACACACGCACACCACACACACACACACACTTACACACACACTCACACTCACACACACACTCACACACATACACACACTAAGGCATACACACACACTCACACACACACTCACACACATACACTAAGGCATACACACACACACTCACACACACACTCACACACACACTCACACACACACTCACACACACACTCACACACATACAATCTTCATGCTGGTAAAGCAAGCCCCTTGCCAGCTGAGTACCTCTCTGTCAGGGTTCCAGGAAGAGCTGCTTTTGTTTTTTAAGAACCAGATATTAAGAGCACATAGTGACACTGTTTTCCCGATTTGTTTTGTGTGTTTTTAGTGTTACCCCCTAGTAGTGATACATCTTCAAATGACCGCATAGCTGAAAAACCAGTTCCTTGGCTGAGAGGTGAATTCGCTGAGACCAACACGGGGCTGTTTAAGAATCCTACACTTACATGTCTTATTTCATTGAATTTATTTAAAAGAATATCCATGGCACTGTTGTGTTTTATAAGAAAGAAAGAAAGAAAGAAAGAAAGAGAGAGAGAGAGAGAGAGAGAGAGAGAGAGAGAGAGAGAGAGAAAGAAAGAAAGAAAGAACGAACAAGGATATGCTTGGTGGAAGTGCGGTGTGGTGTGGGGAGGGGGGGCCTCTGCAGGTCCATGCTGAGCCATCCTTCCCTCTGAGGTACCAGCCACACAGTGAGCATAATACAGAACAGAGTTTACTTAGGGTAATGGAAGGGAGGAAAGAGAGAGAGAGATAGATAGATAGAGAGAGAGAGAGAGAGAGAGAGAGAGAGAGAGAGAGAGAGAGGAATTTCAATTGAGAAAATGACTTCATAAGATCTGTAGAGCATTTTTGTAATTGGTGACTGATGTAGAAGGGGCCAGCCTATTGTGGGTGGTGTCATCCCTGGGCTGGTAGTCCTGGGTTCTATAAGAAAGCAGCCCAAGCAAGCCATGATGAGCAAGCCAATAAGCAGCACCCCTCCATGGCCTCTGCATTGGCTCCTGTCTCCAATTTCCTGCCCTGTTTGAGTTCCTGTCCTGGATTTTTATGGAAGACTTCACAAATTTGCCTGTCATCCTTGCACAGGGGCCATGCTAATCTTCTCTTTATTGTTCTGATTTTTTAGTATATGTGCTGCCAAAGCGAGCAGTGTCCTGGCTTGTTAAAATAATGAGCAATGATGTAGAAGTTTTCAAATAAACACTTTCCTTCCAAAGTTGCTTTGGTCATGGTGTTTCCAACAATAGTGACCCTAACTAAGGCATCTGGTGATGCCTTAATGCACAGAATGCTTTGTTTTTGACTTTTTGTTTTGTTTTATTTTTTCTTTTTATTGATCCTTTATTTGTTTTCATTTTCCATTTGTTGTTTGTGTGTGTGTGTGCTTCTTGGTTTTGTTTCTTGTTTTTATTTAATTTTATTTTGAGAGAGAATTTGAAGTTTGGTCGATAGGAAGATGGGAAGGATCCGGGAAGTGTTGGAAGAAGAGAAAACATGATCAAAATCTATTGTATGATTTCTTTTCAATTTAAAAAATAAAATTAAAAGAAAGGAAGAATAAAGAAACTGAAATTAGACCATGGAGCATGTTGATTTTCATGGCCCATGCCTTGTCTACACTGGCTTGAAACTTAGCCTTCCTTTCGTTCCTGTAGAGTGCTTAGATGTACAGCAGACTCTTGAAGATTTAAGAGACAACACACACACACACACACACACACATACACACACATACACACACACACACACACTAGAAGAGGCCTGATCAATACAGATCCTGGAAGACAGAACTTTGTCCTCAGTTGTGGCTTCAAGGGTCAGGGAACCCTCTATTTCATCATCTGTAACCAGTCTTTAGAAGATGGGCAAGATCGCAAAGGATAACATTAGGTGTTCATCTGGGCCATGCCTAAAAGTGGCACACACACAACACTTCATCCTTTTGTCCATTAGCAAGTCATGTGACAACACCTAACTATATAGAATTCTGGGAAGTGTAGTCCAATTTTGAATCCAGGAAGAAAATAAATGGGTTTTGTGATTTATGTCTGGCACAGAATTGGCTCTGTAGCAACAGAAGAACTTCAGATTTGACACCGCATCTAGTTTTGGGGAACCCCTTAACACTACTAGTAACATTAGATGCCATATCCACACTGTCACCAACTTGCCCTCTTTTTCTCTTTCTTCTTTCTTGTCTCAGATGTGAATCAAATTTTTATTTTCTACTAATCAACCAATTAATTAATTAATTTTATATCCAGATCAGTGCTTCCCCTCCCTTCTCTCCTCCCAGTCCCTCCCTCTCATCTCCCCTCCTCCTACGCCCGCCTCCCTTTCTCCTCAGAGAAAAGGAGACATCCCATGGGTATCAACCTGCATCGGCATATCAAGTTGGGGGCACCTTCTTCTATTGAAGCTAGACAATAGCTGTTCAGTTAGACGCAAAAGAGTCAGAGACAACCCCTGCTCCTGCTGTTAGAGGTCCCACATGAGGACCAAGCTGTACATCTGTTACATGTGTGCAGGGGGACTAGGTCCATCCCATGTATGTTCTCTGGTTGGTGGTTCAGTCTCTGTGAGTTCCTATGTATCCAGATTACTTGATTTTGTAGGTTTTCTTATGGCGTTCTAGACTTTTCTGGCTCTTTCAATCCTTTGTCCCCTTCTTCCACAAGATTCCCTGAGCTCTGCCTAATGTTTGTCTGTGGGTCTCTGAATCTGTTTTCACCAGCTGCTGGGTGAGCCAGTCAGTTAACTGCTATGCTAGCCTCCTCTGTCTGCAAGTACAGCAGGGCATCATTAATAGAGTCAGGGTAGGCTCTCTCATAGCATGGGGCTCAAGTTGAGCCAGTCATTGGTTGAACAATCCCTCTGTTTCTGCTCCTTTTTATCCCTGAACTTCTTATAAGCAGGAAAAATTGTGTGTGGAAGGTTTTGTGACTGGGTTGGTGTCCCCACCCCTCTATTAGAAGTCTTGCCTGAATACGAGAAGTGACAGTCTCTTGTTCCACATCTGTTGCTAGGAGTCTTAGCTAGGGTCACCCTCACAGATTCATGGGAGTTTTCATTGTCTTAGATTTCTAACTTGTCCAATAGATACCTGCACCCATACACACAGTGATTCCAGTTCCCTCTCCCACTATCCTCCTCACTGTTCCCCTCAACCTTTCTCCCACCTCGTTCCCTCCATTCATCTACTCTAGATGTCTATTTTATTTCCCCTTCTCAGTGAGATTAAAGAATTTCTCCCTTGGGCTCTATTTGTTATTTAGGTTTTTGGGGGTCTGTGATTTGTAGTATGGTTAT
This sequence comes from Rattus rattus, assembly GCF_011064425.1. NCBI lineage: Eukaryota > Metazoa > Chordata > Mammalia > Rodentia > Muridae > Rattus > Rattus rattus. Next base: position 184,626,238 of record NC_046156.1, read on the forward strand.
CTTGTATTTTTAGGCTAATGTCTACTTATAAGTGAGTACATGCTATGTTTGTCTTTCTGGTCTGGATGATCTTTTCTAGTTCTATCCATATCTATCACCCTGCATAAAACTCAAAGACCTCAACATAAAACTGGATACATGGAATCTAATAGAATAGAAAGGGGGAGTAGCCTTGAATGCACTGGCACAGGAGACAACTTCCTGAACAGAAAACCAACAGCTCAGGCAGTAAGATCAACAATTAATAAAGGAGACAATTAATAAATAAAACTGAAAAGCTTCTATAAGACAAAGAACACCATCAAAGGACAAAATGGCAGCCTACAGAATGGGCAAAGATCTTCACCAACCCTACATCTGACAGAGGGCAGATATACAAAATATATAAAGAACTCAAGAAATTAGACAGCAACAAACCAAACAACCCAATTAAAAAATGGCTACAGGGCTAAACAAAATTCTTAAAAGAGGAATCTTTAATGGTCAAGAAGCACATGTTGCATGTCCAATATCCACAGTCATCATGGAAATGGAAATCAAAAAGACTCGGAGATTCCTTCCTACACCTGTCGAAACGGCTAAGATCAAAAACTCAAATGATAGCATTGGGATGCTGGTGAGGATGTGGAGCAAGGGGAACACTTTCTCCATTGTTGGTGGGAGTGCAAGCTTGTCTAACTCTGAAATCAATTTGGCAGTTTCTCAGAAAATTGAGAACAGTTCTACCTCAAGACCAAGCTATACCCAAAAGATGTCCCATAACTCCACATGGACACTGCTTAACCGTGTTCACAGCAGCTTCATATGTAATAGCTACAAGTTGGAAACAACCTAGATGTCCCTCAACTGAAGAACGGATAAGAAAAATATGGTACATTTACATGGTGAGGTACTACTCAGCCATTAAGAATGAGGACATTGAAAATTTTCTAACAGGGTTTCTCATTCCCTTTGACTGTCTTGTCTCCCACAGCCTGCTGAGGCTGTACCACACAGTCAGCTCTCTGGTCAGAGAATATGAAGTTATTCACTAGGGAAGCCTTGAGGGACATCAGATTTGAGGCCTCATGAGACCTATCTGACACCTAAGCCCAGGCTTCTAAAATTATCATAAATAGTTATTTGATTCTGAGGCCTCATGTCTGGAAATGGATGAATCTTCAGCATAAAAATGCTCTGTTCTTAACTGCCAAGCAGTTCCCCAGGGCCTGTGTTGCCTACTCTTCCCCTCTGTCCAGAGAACAGTGCCTTGGAATTCAGCGTTGGCTTTTATTTTTTCTTTAGACCATAGCTACTCAGGATTAAACTTAATGTCTTGTGAGGTAGAGTCCAGCTACTTGGGAAGTTTGTGTATTTTTCTCCCTGTGGGCTCTTGGTTGGAAAGTCTGGAGGACACTGTCATCATTCTAAGCTTAAAAAGGATACGATTCTTTTTTTTGCCCCCTGTGTGTATTTCTATGGGAGGAAATTCTGCCTGGTAACCTGTGAAGTTTCTTTCTTATTGGATGTCTTTTGGGGTTTGGGGCGATAGAAGAGAGGCGTACAGGGAGAAGCATCTTTGGATATCTGTGGAGCCATCTGGCATGGGAAGAGCTCAACCAGCTTGTTTCCTGGAAGTTTTGATACATATGTATAAATGTATAAATAATTCATAGCACAAGGACCTCAAGACAGGCTTATGGGAAAATGCAATACTTGAACGGTTGGAACAAACCGTGAATCTTCAGCTACCCCCCCCCAACATCCCCCTCCACCCACACCCTCCCCAAAACCCTAAAGGCACAGCTTCAGATGGAAAGGAAACACTTGTAGTTCCATTTCCTCCCAGGCAGTAGCAACTCTAAAAAAAGAAGCTGTGAGAGCAGGAAGTCTCAGAGAAGTTGTAGCTATCTTTTGCAAATTGATGAAAGAGCGAAGACTGGCATTGCCATAACTCATCTGAGACTGTTGCAACCACAACATCCAAATGTAGGTTGGAGGCACAGACATTTCTGATACAGCCCACGGCAGCACAGAGGGAGAGGTGCCTTTGTTTTCTGTGCACCAGGGTTGAGTGTAGCTCTGCCTTCCCACATAACATCACTAGCTTACTGCTACCTTTCCTCTTTTGTCTTGTTTCTGAGTCTTAGACATATTGGTGTGAAATTTTAGCCACGTCAGTCTTAGGTTGATGTAGAGAGAGAGAGGAGTAAAGTATGTGAATTATAGTTAACCCCAAACAAAAGAAAACGGGAAGTACAGGTTTTACGTGATAAATTTATTATCACAATCACCTCCTGTGTGCACAATCGTATGTTCACAAATGTTGACACAGAGCTGACTTCCAAAGGGAGGCAACAATGTGTCAGACAAGAGATTCACTCAATCCTATGGGCCCCACATATGAAAATTAGAAGGATGGGGAACTTGGAGGCACTGGGTGGATGTTTATTACGCATAATCAGATAAATCTAAATTCAAAACTCACAGAGCAAGCCCCATCCTGTTGAGGCTTATTATCCACTGAAAATAAACCAGAGAAAGAGGCAAGGTAGAAATCAGTGATAAAGAAAATTCTAAAGCCATCCCATTTGGTGAGGATTTCAGTTTGACAAACGCCGGAGCAAAGCTGGCGTGTACTGAAGGCCCTAAAGTTGGTCAGACACTCAGGCTTGTACCAGACTCTGGCAGGATAGCTGGCAGGTATCTAGTCTCTGGAAAATAGCCACTCTAAAGAGGACCAGAGGAAAAGTAACAGCCAGTCAGTGGCTTCGTTGACAGGATGACGAGCACCCAGGCTGCTCAACACTTGCTCATGAACGTCGCTCATGAATTGTTCTTGAATATATATGAATTGCTACAGTGGCTGTACCCATCCCTTAAGTTCCTCAAACAAGCTGTTCATTCTGTAATACGTGGACAGGTTAAAACTTTAAGTTGATTTTACAATAAACTCCAGGAAGATTTACTTTTTTGGGGGTGGGGGGACTTCAGTTTCTGTGAGTTTTGATGAATGGGTACAGCCACCATCACAAACGTAACGTACAACAGTTCCATCATCATTCCCCAAAGTCCCTTGTGCTCTCCTTTCCACTCCAAACCTGCTCCCTGCTCTCTGGCCTCGGGAACCTTGTAAAGAATCTGTTCTTTGTCCCTATAGAATGTCCCGGGAAGTGGTATAAAGACTGGTTCTAATTATCTCAGGCATTAATAAAATGCGAATGAAGAACCTCGTGATAACCAAGACCCATTGTGTGAAGATACCAGTTTATTCATATACTATCTAACTAAAAGACAATTCAGTTATTCCCAGTTTTAGATGACGACGAGTGAAGTTACAATAAGACTTGTGCAGAGCTTAGGGTATGAACACATTTTCCTTTTGCTTGGATAAATACCTAGGAATGAGCTATCCAAGAAGTTTGGAGACACATTTCCAGGTCCACGGAATCACAATCTCTTAGGCGTGGTGTCTCAGAATACGTAGGTTTAAAGTGTCCCCTAGTGTGCTTCCTTATTGGTAAAGGATGTGCTTTTGTGTGATAAAATGCCTTAAAGATAGCGGTAAAGGTTACGCAACACAATGTACTAAACACCACTCAGTGGTATACCTTAAATAGTTAATGGCTGCTGTATGCCATATTCATTTTGTCTCAACTTTAAAAAACAAAACAAAACAAGAAACCCTAAAGATAAAATCCACACCACGCGCATGCGCTGTTGGTGTCTGGAAACTCTGATCTTGGAGGCTGTACCTGGGTGGGTCTCACCTTTCAAAATGTCTGTACTTGTTTTGCCAGTTGAGTCCTGGTCCAATTTCAACCTTGTAAATCAGTAGCAAGCTGAAGTTTCCTTTATCGACCTTCCAATTTTCTGGTGGTTTGGCAGGTGAACTGTAACTTCTGTGGCCCTGGGTGACTGCTCCTGGTGTAGATGGACCAGCATCTGACCTCTGCTCCAGCAAGAGTTCTGAAGGCTCCGTGGGTCCTGGACTGAGGAGTGCACGTTGTATGTGACGTCTGTACCGCCTTTCTACATGCTTTGCATAATGCCACATTTTTTACAATGGAAGTCAACTAGGATGCACTAAAACGTCTATCATGAAATATACTGTTGACCCATTTTGAATCCTGGCTAAGTAAAAGTCTTGTTTTGTTTCCATAAAAGAGATATTTAATGTAATTTTTAAAAAAATCAAAAAGACCTAGACTGGAACTGTTTTAAATGATCAAAGTTTTCACACAAAGACTATTGTATCTTCAAAAAAAATGGGACTATCTCTCTTTAATTATTTTTTTTGAAAATAGATTTTTTTTCCATTCAATATATTCTGATCATGGGTAGAAATGGGGCTAAAATTAAAAATCTCTGTGGAAGCAGGAGGTTTTCCCTCCTTCTATGCCTGTGAGGTAAGAAGAACATAGAACAATGACACGCGAGACCCTAGCTATGGACCCCTCTGCATCTTTAAAGGTGGAGCAGACACATAGGGAAGCAGGGGCATGAGAGAGAACAGATACTCTCAGGAGCTCATAAATATCCACTCTCCATTCAGACCTTCAAGTCTCCTTTCAGGCTCTGCTCTCTTGCATCACTTCCTGTTTTTGACTTTGCTGTATTACTTGAGCTTTGAGTGTGTGTGTGTGTGTGTGTGTGTGTGTGTGTGTGTGTAGGTGTACAGTTGCTGAATCTTATTCTCAGCATGCACCTCTAGTTAACTTTTTATTTTAAAAAAATTTAAAGATTCATTTTTTAAATAAAATTTAATTATGCATAAATATGTATAGAGACTATGGCCTTGAGCTAGAGTCACAGAAATACCTGATATTGTTGCCTGGAGTCAAACTCAAGGACTCTGGAGGAACAGCGTATGTCTTAACTGCTGGGTAGTGGGTATCCAAACTCAGAAGTTCACACTTGTTCAGCAAATGCTACCCACTGGGCCAACTCTCCGGGTCCCTCACTTGATACCAGTCCAGTTTTTATCATCGTCATCATCGTCATCATCGTCGTCGTCGTTGTCATCATCGTCATTGTCATTTGGGTTTATTTTTTTGAGACAGAATTTCTTTGTATTGCCCTGGTTGTCCTGAAACTCACTCTGTAGACCTCAAACTCAGAGATCCACCTGCCTCTGCCTCCTGAGTGCTGGGATTAAAGGTGTAAGCCACCGCCATCTAAGACAGACCCCTCACTTCAATTTATAGCCATCTGTCAAACCCCCTCCTCTATGATCATCCTCTGGAGTTTGTGTTTCCAGCTACCTTGAAAGGAAGGAGACAAAACAAAGGAGGTGAGAGCTGGGAGTTGACCTTACATTTCGGCTCTGTCCCTCTGGATTTTCCAAACTACAGTACTGTGACGACAGCGGGCTCCTTCTAAAGATCAGATAACAGTCCCAGCCCTGCACCACTCGAGAACAGCTTATCCTTAGAACCCAAAGAAGACACGCGTTGGCTTCTTGTTACCAGATTCAGGGGACCCTGGGCAAGCACTTCAGGGGACTTTTTCTCTCTCTCACTTCTTTCTTTGCTTCCTGGAATGGAACCTCCACGCACAGATTCATTTCAGTATTGCAGTTTGAGATAGCTGCCTTTTCTACCCGCCAGCCTTCATCTTCGTTGTTTACCTACGAGGTTTAATGAAGAGAAAGGCAGACAGGATTGGGCTTAAGGCAGAGATGGGGGGTGGGGGTGGCCTCAAAGGAAATGTTGTTCTTACAGTGTCGAGAACAGAAAGGACAGTGAATCCCCACTGTCTGCTTAGATGGCATCTGAACATGAGCGATGGGAGGAAATGACTGCCCACTGTGTGCCCTTCACCCTCCCATCTTCCTCTGCTTTCTCAGGCTGACTAGAGCCTAGAGGCCTTTGCCAAGCATTTGGCCCTAGGGAGAAGCGACAACCACACATAACACATACTTACCAGCCACACACACTTTCAGGAACACAGGAATGCAGGAAAGATCGTTTCTGGTCTTGTTTCTCTCTGTTTTCCCCCAGGCACTGACTGATTAGTAGATTCCACCCAGGGTAGACTTTTCCGCCTGTCTTCCCTGGTGGAACAGTCTGCTCTCAACCTCTCTCACCAGCTCTCTTTGCTCAGCCTGACTTCTACCACCCATCTTTCCTTCATAGCCTGGTGAAACTGGCCCTGAGCAGTGTGAAAGTGGGTTCTTCACTTGCTTTCCTTCTTTCTGCGTCCAAGCGACATTTTATCCTCTTCTTGCTGCAAGATTAAGGGATGAGTAGACTCAGGGGGTGAGGAAATGGTAGATACTTTTGTTGTTCTATTTTTCCATCTCATCCTCCCAAGTCCTGGGACTGTACGTGCTGCCATGATCAGATTTTTTTTTCTTTTTTTTTCTTTTTTTTATTAACTTGAGTATTTCTTATATACATTTCGAGTGTTATTCCCTTTCCCGGTTTCCAGGCAAACATCCCCCTCTCCCCTCCCCTTCCTTATGGGTGTTCCCCTCCCCACCCTCCCCCCTTGCCGCCCTCCCCCCAACAGTCTAGTTCACTGGGGGTTCAGTCTTAGCAGGACCCAGGGCTTCCCCTTCCACTGGTGCCCTTACTAGGATATTCATTGCTACCTATGAGGTCAGAGCCCAGGGTCAGTCCATGTATAGTCTTTAGGTAGTGGCTTAGTCCCTGGAAGCTCTGGTTGCTTGGCATTGTTGTACATATGGGGTCTCGAGCCCCTTCAAGCTCTTCCAGTTCTTTCTCTGATGATCAGATTTTTTGAGACGTTTCTTTGAATCGTGGGACAGACAAATGCATATTAGAAAATTTCTTCAATGCACTTCAGAGTATTGTGTGGAAACATAGTTAACATGGACATCAATTCATCTGTTCGTTCACCCAGCAAGTAATGACTGAGCCCTACCACGGTGTGCCACCATATTTTATAACAGCCCGTGCTGTGTACTGGGGAGAGAAGAGATAAATTATGGACTCACGGCAGTTCTTTTCTTGGATTTATCATCAGAGAGGATTAGATACGCGTGCACACATTGATGATGACCTTTACTGAGAACAACAGAACTGTTTCAGAGGCTATGAAGGACACCGAGAAACACAGGGCAGCATGACAGACCGGGGTTCATGCTTAGACTCCACAAGGCTGTGGTTCCCTCGTCTCCAGCCCACATTAGCTGCCCGGCTACTCTCTCCTATTAGTAGCTTCTCTCTTTGTGGGACAATCGATGTGACTGTGGGCAGAAATTCGAGTGGAGTTCTATTTATAGCTTCTGGTGAGTCATTAGTGTCACCTTAACAAAAGCCAGCTCCAGAGCCAACTTGATTAGAAAAGCATTTTCGACGGAAAATTCTGATGAAACCAAAAGCAAGCTGTAAAATCCTCCTAGCAGTTTGCATGCCTGTTCTTTAATTGGCCTAATGCGATAATCCTCACACTCGACACTGTACTGTGAGACCGAGCACCTGTGGCTCTTGGTGTCTATCAACGGGTAGGGGTTCTTCCTGCTCTACAGAGTGAGTTCCAGGACAGCTGGAGCTGCATAGTGAGACCCTGCCTCCAAAACGAACAAACAAACAAACAAACCACGCAAACAAACAAATGAAGGCTTCTTCTTAAAGGGATTAGAGAGAGAAGAGGATTTTTTGGTAGTTTTCTGCAGAGTTAACTTAGCAGTTGGCCTGGAAAATATGCTAACCAACCAAGCCTCAAAAAAGTCTTTCCAGTCCTGCAAGACTTTGAACCATGGGTGCCTTTGGCCTCTGTGGCATTTCCATACATTCCGCACTGACACACCACTTTGATTCCAGCAGAGAAGTCAGTGGTGGTTGGAGATAGGCTCAGTGCTAAGACTTTGAAGCTGCAGTTTTACCAGCTCACTTTGAAAAACAACCTCTGTGGTTAAGCATGTTAAATCCCCCTGTACTTTCACAGCAGCTTGGCTAAAGGTTATTTTTGTGGAGGTTGGAGGGCGAATGGGAGGTAATAGACTCGGGCACTCGCTCTGAAATGGGTTCAAAGGAGTCTCTCACCTCCTAAGCACACCACCGGCAGGAGCTCATCCGTCTTTATGCTTTGTTAAGCACACTCGTGGAGCAGAGCTGCCAATACCCAGTGTTAACAAGGGGTCAAAGCGTCTCGACATTTCGTACAATGAAGATGGGACTGTAATATGAGACTGTTTGGGAAAGTGTGGACATTTCTCACCAAGTCAGACGTACAAGTAATATAGAGCATAATGATTTCAGTCTTACCTATTTAATCAAGAGAAATGAGAATATATAACTGGGGCCTGGAGAGATCACCCAGTGGTTAAGAGAATGCTCAGCTTGTGCAAGGGAGCTGAGTTTTGCTTCCCAGCATTCATGTTGAGTGACTAACAACCACCTGTAACTCAAGCTCTAGGGGCTCCGATGCTCTCTTCTGGACCCACCTCGTACCCACATTACTGAACACACACACACACACACACACACACACACACACAACACACACACACACACACACACACACATACATACCACACACACATACATACCACACACACACATAACACACACACACACACACACATACACATACACACACACATACACACACACATACCCACACACAAACACACACACACACATACCCACAAACACACAAACACACACACACCACATACACACACACACACACATACACATACAACACACACACACACACACACACACACACACACCACAAACACATACACACACACACACCACATACACACACACACAACACCCACCACAACACACACACCCCCACCACACACCCACACACACACACACACACACACACATACACACACACATACACACACACACATACACACACACCACATACACACACACACATACACACACACACATACACACACCACATACACACACACACATACACACACACATACATATCACACATACATATATACACACACAAACACGCACATATACACACAAACACACACACACATCAAACACACTTACAAATCTTTTACACACTTAAAAATAAAAATTTTTTAGAAATCCATAAAACTGGGCACGGAGTGGCTTGTGTGGTGAGTACGGAGGACAGAAGGGCCAACAGCGTACAGGGTCATGACAAATCTGAGGAACTGTGGTGTTGAGCAAGGAACAAGGAGACAAGATGAGGCAGAACCAGTGTTAGGCTTTGTGGTCTATGGAAGGGATTTTGGCTTCGATTCTGAGAGTGGTATAATAATAAAATCAAGAGGTGATCTCATCGTACGTGACTTTTAAGTAGATCAATGTATTTGCAATTTAGGGATGGAGGTTGTTGAACTGTCCAGGAGATTTCACAGTGGGGCTCGACTTAGGACTGTACCGTTGAAGATGGCTCTTGTTAACCATGTAAACGCCTGAGAAGATTTCCATTGATTTGTGATAATATTTTTGATGGCAGGGCACATCCTTTTAAGCATATTTATTATACAATTCTTGACCCATAAAAATAAATTATAAACAATCAAAATATGCAAAGCCAGAACTAAAACATTATCATTCTGAAAAAAAAAATTATCTTGGTCTGTTTTGTTGTGACTGAATACCATGGACTGTGATCATTTTTAGTTTAAGAAAATATGTTTGGGGCTGGGCAGATGGCACCATGGCTCAGATTCCTAGGACCCGCTTGGTGGGCCATAACCATCTGTAACCATCTCTAGCTCCATCTCTAATGCCCTCTTCTGCCTCTGAGGGCACCAGGCACGCACATGGTACCCAGAAATAAATAAATAAATAAATAAATAAATAAATAAATAAATAAATAAATAGCCATTTTAAACTTCATGCATTTGTTTGTGTATGTTTGTATATACATGCATGTGCACACAAGTGCATGTGCTCACACACCGGAGTGTTGCAGTTCATGCATGCCATGGCTTGCATGTTAAGGCCATGGGAGTTCTACCATGTATGTTCTCAGGACTGAACACAGGTTATCAGGGTTGGTAACAAAACACCTTTACCGGTTGGTGAATCTTGCCAGCTCCAGGCTATGATTTATAAAGAATGGAGGGTTTGCCTGTTTGTATGTTTTCGTTGTTCTTAGTGTATGATTCTAGAGACTGGGAAACATAAAGCATGGTACCTGCATCTGGTGGGGATCAGACCAAGCTTTCGAGCTGTGGCCTCTCCTTTTTCTTTTCATCAAACCACTCATGCCACCTGGGAGGCCACATTCTCACAACCTTGCTTAATCTTAAATACTTCCCAAAGGCCCAGATGCAGACTGACATTTCCAGCTGGATTTTGGGCTCTTTGTGGGCAGTGTACCCAGGATAGGGATGATGCTCAACGGTAACACTGTCTTTAAACAAGAGGCTGCACTCAATTTATAGGAGAGGTTGCAAACTGTTCTTGTAATACAATGCCTGGACTTTCTAACAGCGCTTTCATGCGTTAGAAATGGCTGCCTCTGGGGGCTCTGGGAGGACAAGATGCAGACAATATCTGTAAGGGCGTGGAGGGAGGATTCCCAGGAGGGGAGGCTTGTTAGATGGCACTGGCCACCTGTCAAATCCAGAAATCCTCTGCCACAAAGCACTAAAGAGCATAGAGCCATGTGAAAAGGGGAATTCTCAAGAGCATTGAAATGTGGGAAATTAGTTTCTTAAAATCAAATATGGCATTGTACCTACTTTTTGTTTCCTGGTTTGACTTTTGGGACAAATAAGATGAATCCATGTGTATATGAGTCTCTCTCTCTCTCTCTCTCTCTCTCTCTCTCTCTCTCTCTCTCTCTCTCTCTCTCTGTGTGTGTATTTGAGACATACTCACTGTATAGTCCAAGCTGGGCTTAAACTTCCTACCCTCTTGCCTCAGCCCCCTGAGTGCTAGAATTCAGGAATATGCCACTACATCTGGCTTAGATAAAAAAATTTTTATGCAAGACAGTAATTTTAACAATCCCACTTTCTATTCTCTAGCATGGGTTTGCAGACTTGCTTGTGGGATAAGCCATGAACTACAAATTTTCTTTATATTTCATTTTATTAAACTTTTTAAAAAAGAAGTTATTTATTTTATGTATGTGAGTACACTGTTGTTTTCTTCTGAAGAGGGCATTGGATCCCATTACAGATGGTCGTGAGCCACCATGTGGTTGCTGGGATTTGAACTCAGGACCTCTGGAAGAGCAGTCAGTGCTCTTAACAGCTGAGTCATCCGTCCAGCCCCTCAATTAGACTTTTAAATTTGAGGACTGGGCACACTGCTCAGAGTATAGTGTGTGCCTAGCGTGCACAGTCCTTAGGTTCAATCCCCAACTCTGTGAAACAAAAGCAAGAGCAAGAGAAACCTTTAAAATTTGAGGTAACTTTGTTTATATGTAGTTGTAATGAGAAGGACAAAAAATAGGTAAAATGAACTTCATCAAAATAAAAAAAAATTATTTGTCTCTCAAAAGGTACCACCCTGAATGAAAAGGCAGTCTACAGAAGAGGAGAAAAAAATTGGAAGATATTTCTTTCAAGAGATTAATATCCAAAATGCTTTTTAAAATATCCTATGGAACAACAACAAAACTTGATTAAAATATGGGTGAAGCAATTGGACAGACATTTCTTTAAAGAAACACAATGGCCGATCAGTACAGGAACAAATGCTCAACACAAAAAAATTGTTAAGGGACATGCAGATCAAAGCCATAGGGAGATATCATTTCATACCCAGTGGGATAGATATTCCTAAGAATTCAGAAAATAAGTTGGCCAGGATGGAGGGAAATTGGAAGCCATGTGTACTATGGGTAGAAATGCAAAATGGTGCGTTTGCTGTGGAAGAGCGTTGCAATGTTCTTTCTCTCATTCACTCATATATATATATATATATATATATATATGTGTGTGTGTGTGTGTGTACATACGTATATATGTCATATCCGACATACAACATATACATAAAAGTTTTATTTGTATTTTTATGTGTATGGGTGTTTTGCCTGCATGTGTGTCTGTGCACCATTCTCTGGCTATTCTGGAATTCACTTTGTAATCCAGGCATTTGCAACTGATTAAATGATAGAAGTATTATTTTTCTGACACATGAAGACATCATAAAACTCTAATTTCTGTATCCATAGACAAGTTCAATCGGAATGCAACCACACTCATTCATTTATGTACTACCTATGGCTACTGTTGTGTCAGCCCATGGCCTACAAATCAAGATACTTACCTGGATCCTCAAGAGAAAAGCTGGTTGTTGAAACAGCTGCCAAAATAAAAGTCCCTGGGAAGAAACTATCTTAGGGGTATGACTGACTAGAAGACATAACTTTGGCCAAATGAATCATTTGGAAAGGGTTCTTGTGATGTTCCTTGGGCCCTTTGGGAACTTAATGATTCCAGGATTCATGGCCTTAGCTCTGTCCACTGAGTTGAGCACTGGAGCACTGGCCTCATTTTTCCTGTCTCTGGTCATTGTAGCAATGGGTGTGCTTTTAATGCAAGCAACAAAACCACAGCCCAGCACAGCTCGAATTTAGAAATCTGCATTATCTTTCATTAAGGGTTTTAGAAGGGAGGGCGTCCTGGAGTTTTAATTCAGTGACTAAAAGCTATAATTGAAGATTCATGTTCTTCATGTCCTCGGCATGATGACAGCCATTCATTGTGTTTTATGGTTAGGAGAGCGGATGAGGCCTATCTTGGCCCCATGTTCCACCAGTGTCACATGAGGACAATGCTCTATGTTGTCATCTAACTCCATCTCCATCTCTGGGTTATTCTGCATGCCTCTTCTTGCTTTGGTAAGGAGACTAGCCTTGGTGAATCCGCTTATTTCTAGGGCTCGGTAATTCTGAAACCTAGGTACCCAGTGGATGCACAAAATGGTTTTTATTAGTAAAAGGAAATGAACGAATAGGGACAATGAAAAGTGTTTGCCATAGGGTCCAGCATGGTCATAGTTAGATGTCTGCCACATCCACTCCAGGAGTTCCGTTTTCTCTAAAGTTGTCGCAGCAGTTTTGTGTGTGCATGCGTGCGTGCGTGCGTGCGTGCGTGCGTGCGTGCGTGCGTGTGTGTGTGTGCATGTGTGTGTATTTCTAGGTGTTCTGTGTCCATATGTATGTATGTCTGTATTTGTCTGTGTCTGTGTGTGTTGTGTATCTGTGTGTCTATGTATGTTGTTTATCTCTATATGTCTGTGTGTTTTGTGTCTGTGTGTATGTTGGTATAAGTGTACCTGTTTGTATGTCTATGTGTGCATATGTATGTATACACTGTGTATATTTGTTTGTGTATGTTTGTGTGTGTCTGTGTCTATGTATGAGTGTGTATGTGTCTGTCTCTGTGTATCTGTATGTATCTGTCTCTGTGTGTTTGTATGTCTGCAAATGCATGTGTGTGTATGTCTGTGTTTGTCTGTGTTTGTGTGTGTTGTGTATCTGTGTGTCTATGTATGTTGTTTATCTGTATGTGTCTGTGTGTATGTTGGTATAAGTGCATCTGTTTATATGTCTATGTGTGCATGAGTATGTATATACTGTGTATATCTGTCTGTGTATATATCTGTGTATGTTTGTGTGTGTCTGTGTGTCTATGTGTGTATGAGTGTGTATGTGTCTATCTGTGTGTATCTGTATGTATCTGTCTCTGTGTGTTTGTATGTCTGTGAATGCATGTGTGTGTATGTCTCTGTGTGTGTCTATGTTTATATGTCTATGTGTGTATGAGTATTTACATCTGTGTGTATGTGTGTGTATCTATCTGTGTGTGTCTGTGTCTGTGTGTCTCTGTGTATCTGTGTGTGTTGTGTGCCTGTGTATTTTGTGTGTCTGTGTGTCTGTGTGTGTATGTCTATGTGTGTATGAATATGTGTCTGTGTCTATGTCTGTGTGGGTCTTTGTGTCTGTGTATGTGTGTGTATTTTGTGTCTGTGTGTCTATGTCTGTGTGTTTCTGTGTGTCTGTGTGTCTGTGTGTCTCTATGTGTTGTCTGTCTGTGTGTACATATACATGTGAATGTGTGCTTATGCTACTGAGTGTGTCTGAGAGGTCAGAGGATAACTTTCAGGAGTTGACTTTCTCCTTTCAACTTGTGGTTTCCAGGAATTGAACTCAATATGTCAGGCTTGGCAGCAGGTCCCTTTTTTGCATTGGTTCTCAGGATCCAAACTCAACCCCTCCATGTCTGCGGGGCAGAAACCTTCCATACTGAACTGTGTCTACTACAGCCCATAACACAGATTTGAATAATGATTCACTTTTCTTAGGTGACATAACTCAGTAGTAGTCATCTCAATTTGTGGGTGGAAATAAACTGACGCGTGTGGAGTCTCAAATTCCCTCACAGCCAGCCCACCCTCTCATTTTATGAGTGGGAGAAAGAGTCAGAGAAAGGCATACTCGATGGAAAGAGAGTAAGGGGGTTGGTGATGTCAGCGAGGGTTTACCAGCAATGTGAAGCTAGGGGACTATGGTATAGGAGGGAAGCCTCGGGGCTAGGCACTCCCATGATCAGGGTGGGGACATTAGAAGTAGACCTGCTGGGAGGATGGTAGAACTTTATCCTCTCTCTGATTGGAATGGCATTTCAGACAGTGAGGAGTTTGAGACAAAGCTTGACAGTCCGATGTGCTCCAGGAAGAGGGGCCTGACAGGACTGAAACCCCTTTCTTGATAGAAAGCTGCTTTTCTGTTTGTGGTCCTCAGGGCTGATGCTCCTGCCTGTATCTTCCATGAGATCTATGTGCCCTTTAGGATGGCTCAGGTCTTCAGGATGGTCTAGGAAGGTTGGGTCTCCCTACCCCCTAGTCAGCTCACGCTCTGTCAGTGAATGGCTTCTAGATCACTTTCTCGTGGTTTTTCAGATACCCAAGAACCTTGTGTGAAGTTCCATCTCCATGCATCTGCCCCTGTGTGTGGCGTGGATGGAGGCTGGGGCTCTTAGAGCATTGGTGTCTTATTAGGAATGAAGGTGAGAAGAGATGGGCAGCGTAAATTCTGAGCACCGCAAAGGCGGGCTGGTGCTGCTGTGGTTGGGGACGTGCTAGAATGATGGCAGAGGCACAGTGAGTGGGAAGCAGCTGCACGGTGAGAGAGCTAAGAAAGCGGGCAGGAAGGATCCTAGAAGTGTGCTTTGCAACACACACCTTCGCTCAAAATACTTTTTTGGTATGGTAAGTAAATAGTTTTCCTTTTCTGCATAGCTATATGTCTATGCTAAATCTCTATGTCTGCACTAAATCTGTAGCCAGAATTTCTGAAAGCTACCTTAGTTCAACCAGGATGGAGGTGCACGTCTGTGATCTAAGCAAGCAGGAGGGAGAGGCAAAGGCTCCATATGAGTTTGACAGTAGTTTGGGTGACATCGTTCAAGGTTCACCGGCTGTGGTAGAGAGATCCTGTCTCAATAAATCAAGAGAAAGAATGCTTTATTAGTTCACATTCCCAGTTCCCTGTCAAGAAAACATATATAAAACGCATCAACTCTTCACAAATAATAATTAGGAATAAGAAAGGCAACAGAACTGGAACCCCGAGTGTGCCTTTACCATAGTTGCTGGGGAGTGACTTGGCTGCAGATGTGACCTTGGGCTCCAAATTTGTGCTGTGGCTGCTTATGTACACAGTTGATAAGATAAAAAAGAACAGTGGCCCAGAAGAAGCATGGCCATTCCTGGAACTAAGACCAGAGGAAATTGTTGGAGAATCTTTCAGGAAACAAACAACAACAAAAATGTTGAACAATGCGTTCTACTGTATCTTCTGAGGAGCTTTAGTGACAAGCTCTTTCCGACAGCATCCTTCGGTACCGAAGACTACGACTCTGAGGATGGTGGGTGGTGGCACTCATGGTTCCTTTGAAGTCTCAGTGTGTAGTCACAGTTTTGGAGTAACAAACATGCTGCTGGTTTAAGGTATTGTAATCTTTCATTCTGCAGAGAATGACTTGATACCAAAGCCCTAATACCACTGTTCCCTGCCCTTACCCAACACACACACACACACACACACACACACACACACACACACACACACACACACACACACACACACACACACACACACACACACACACACACACACACACACACACACACACACACACACACACACACAGACACACAGATACACACACACAGACACACACACACAGAGACACACACACACACACACACACACAGACACACACACACAGACACACATACACAGACACACACACACACAGACACATACACACATACACACACACACAGACACACACACACATAGACACAGAGAGAGAGAGAGAGAGAGAGAGTCACATATCTGTGAATATACAGATTCACATCTTTCTAAGTTTTCTTTTAGAAGATGTTGGCTATATGGAGAAAAGATTATATAACATGTTTCTAAAAATAACGACTGAGAGGCTATGCTGTAAAATAGAATTCAATATTATTCATTCTTACACCGGGATAGCCAGATCATGTGTGAGTCCTGAAATGCATACAATTTTGAGCAGTCTCCAAGGGCAAGACTGTAGAAACTATGCCTACAAGATTTAGTATGAAAATGAATATGCAGAGAGAGAGAAGAAATCAACAAATTCCCTCAGCAGGGGGGAGTTTGGGGAGGAAATGGTAGGCTTGCCTAATATGTTCCAGGCCCTAGATATGATCTTCAGCCATGGAGGTCCACTTACCAGAAATGCTTACATCCAAACAATTCCTGAATGTGACCCGCCTCCCTTTCCCACCAGCAGCTAACCTCCAGCATTCTCCTGGGTCACAGTGAGTGGCAGGCTTTGAGGAGGAAGCCTCATCAATTCACTGTAGGGTCAGCACAGCATCTCAAGTTCCCATCACACAGACCGTCTTTCCTAAAAGACCAAGTTTTTTTTTTCTCCCTCTGATAATGTAAATATTGAATCGATATTGACAAGACCCCAAATAAATCAAGGCCTTTATTTCTTTGGAAATGACCTCATAACCATCTGGGAGAAATAATCGCGCTGGGCTTCCTTCTTAATTGTGGTGCTACGATGTGCCCTTTCTTAGCCCACGGGGCTCCAAATATGGGTGTCCTTGGCTGTCATGCAAGTGAATTTCCAGAAAAGTATTTTGGGGCCAAGTGAGAGGAATGTGAGAACCTCTCTGCTCTGTGAGGAGGTCTGCAGTCCAGAATGCATATTTTGTAAATCTTCTCCTCCTGTTCAAGCAGAAAATTAACTTTTATAATTTCATGAAGGGCAGTACTCACTCTTGCGTTGACAAGCTGTAAGGAATTTTAGCTTTTTTAAAAGGAGAGAAGGCCCAATGGGAAACCATTCCTAAAGAGTAAAATGTACTTCTAGAACAATCTTGTATATGACTTGGGGGCTGGGGTGGGGGAGGTAGGATAGGATAAACTCAATTTAAAAGTGAAACCTCAATCCTGTGGCCCTTGATTAGAGTTTCCTCTTTGTTTCTTGGAAATAAAATTTCACTTTGGAATTCAAGCAGTGTTAGCGTATTTGTCAAACAATGGGCTCCCTGAAGTGAAAGGGAAGAGCTTAATCTGTAGAGAGGCCGCCACGCCCAGCCTTGCCCGCCCCCCACCCCCCATCCCTACCCTCCACCCCCACCTCGGTTTTGCCATTGTTGGTTTTGTTTGTTTTTGTTTGATCACTGAATGTAGAATGATCATCTTTTTAAAGATCAGTTTAGCACAGGAAGATTCCCCGCGAGCGCTAAGCTCCGTAGAGATGCTCCCTGGTCACCCAGCTCTCCACGCTGTGGAGGTGACTCCCTCTAAGGGCCCTGGAAGCTGGTATGTGCCAAGGATCCCGGATCCCCTGTGTGACCATGGGGAGCTAGGCCCCTGAGGTTGGGAAGCAAAACTGGGATCCTTAGGGCGGATTATTTAACCTCCGACCCATGGCCTCGGGGGAGGGGGGGGCGGGGGGGCGGGGGGGGGGAAACCAGGAAGTGTTCTATTATTGTCATCCTTGCTTGTGGGTGGGCACAGAACTGCCAGGAAGAATGTCGGAAACTGTAGGGGGGAGGAATGGTGAATGGTACAGAAGAAATGGGAAGAGGGGGAGTTTGAAAAAAAACTTTCAAAACAGAATTGGGAAGCCACTGAAGGGACGAGAACTCACACATGTCTGCATCCGCTGCCTGGAATGTGGACTGTGGCCACTGCCGTAGTGTATAGTGTTATATACTGGAAATTATTGGACTTCCGTTCTTGTATGTCCATTTCTCTTCTGTTTATATATTCTATTTATCTTCCGCCAGTCTCTGTTTTTAATCAACATTTTAACAGAAGTTTCTTACAGAGAAAACAATTCCTTTTGTAAGAAATGAGCTCCACTTGCCCCCGAAAGCCACTCACCTGCTTTCCTTGGGACACAATTCAGAGTTCTGAGCGCTAATTCTTCTGAAAAATTCTAAATTTTGTATTTGTGTATGAGTATTTGAGTATGGGTATGTGCACATGAGTGCAAGTACCTGAAGAGGACAGAAGAGGGCGTTGTATTCCCCAGAGCTGGAGTTCCCAGAGGAGGAGGTTTGGAGCGGCCCATGGCGGATATGGGGAACTAAGCTCTGTTCCTCTGCAAGAGCAGTGTGGACTGCACTCTTCTTGGCCATCAGGCTAGCTCTTCAGTCCCTGAAAGAGTGGTTCTGAAGACCCAGAAATCTTTTATTGGCAGGTTCTGAGTGTGAACCGATCAATAATTGGGATTCCCTTAGGGCATACAACTATTCAGAAGAGTCTCAAAGAGGTTTAAGTTTGATCAAAAGCTTGAGTTATACATTAGAGTGGATATGGTGTGTTAATTTTAGGCCTTCACATGTATAAAGCTGTAGAAATAAATAATCCTCTTGGAATTGCTTTAAATGCCTAAAAGGAGATGAAAACAGCAGTGTAGTCAACCAGTCATTCTTATCCAAATGGAGGTTTCTGGAAATTAAGTGCTTGAAAGTACTCTTAAAAGAACAGAAACAAAAAACGAAGAAATTTATTGTACATTTGTTTTATGCTAGGCATCACAATGCACATGTGGAGGGCGGAGGAAAACTTGCCTGGAGTACCACGTGGATATGAGGAATTGTAACCAGGCTGTCAGGGTTGGAGGCAGATTCCTTTGGCCCACTGAGCTATCTTGCCACCTTCAAGTTTGGTTCTTTAAGAAAGTTAAGCATGATTTTGGCATTTGATTTGATTATCTTAATTTTCAAAATAGGGCATTGGTCCATGTCAAGTCTGTTTCTGAAGTTAACCTTTACCCTGTCTAGCAAGGCAAGAAAGAATGAGTCTGTACCACACAGAGTCCCACTCATGTTTACCTCAGGCTACGCTTCGGACTGAGTATATCTTTTGAGATTAGGGTTTGTGATTATATTCTCCAAGCATAACGCACTAAGAACAAACCCAAGGCAGAGAGTAAGATATGCATTCACATTTGTTTGCCGGGTAACTATTCAAGCTTTGTGAGATCTGGTCTAGCCTATGCTAACATACTCCTATGACGTCATAACTGAGCGAGTAGGGAACCTCTGTATTACAGACCACCTGGGCCCCACTCACAATTTTTTTTTCCTTCTACTCAACTAAATTCTGCTGATCCTTTCTAGCCCTGATAGTATTATCAATGACTCTCATTCAGTGCCTATTCTTTGCCACGTGCTCACGACGTGCGGACATTATCTTACTTAATCCTAATAACGGACTTTGGAAACTACCGCCTGCGAGGTTGGGCTACACAAGCCACCAGGCCTTCCTTAGTCCATGGGCTTGCAATGGTTTCACTTATGCAGGAATGGCATCGACATAGGTGTGTCTCGAATTAGGACCTTATTCTGTAGCACAGTCTAGCCTGGAACTCATATCATATCCCAGTCTAGCCTCCAACTTCATAGCAATCTGCCTGCCTCAACTTCCCTAGTACTGCAATGACAGGAGTGAGCCACCATTTACTGCCTGCTCTAATAGATTCCCAACCCAAGGTGTACCTGCTTGTGAATTGTCCTGCATTGTCCCCATCTGTCTAGAATTCTAGGTTCTTCTCTTTCACCTTTGTTCAAGTTTCTGGAAAACACAGCGTCTGTTTTTTTATGCTCGGTCATAATGCACTCGTACAGGTCAGAATGAGACCTTCCAAAACAGAACAAGAAAATGGATTGAAGAAACCTGACTGCTCTGTTCTGTTCTGTTCAGGAGGCAGAGGAGGCAGGGGCATCAGCTAACTCAAAGGCCAGCTTTCACAGACGATGCCAGGAAACTGAGCTCTAAGCAGCTATTTGGAATTATCAGCGTGTTAAATTTTGAAAGAATCGAATGTCTATGTCCTGAAACAAAAGAAAGAAGAAAAAAATATGGGAACTTGGTGTGCAACCTGTCAGCTGTACCGGGGACCTGCTCTCTCTGTGTTTTCATTCTCTGGGGTTCCTCTCTATGTGTGCCTCTGTGTCTGTCCTATTCTTTCAAAAATGCAACACAGTCTCTGGATATACGGCAGCCTCTGCATCTGGTCCTTAGCTGAAGATGGAGCATCAGGTCAGACAGTAGAGAAAAAAGGGGCCGTGTCTTCCACTTGTAGAGAAATTAAAGGGCTCTTAAAGCAGAGCCCACACCCTTTGCCCTAATCCTAACCTGAGATGTGATTACACTGTACCCAAGGCTGAGAGAAGGGCCCTCAGGTGGGACCTTCAGATCCCCTGAGGTGACACTCCACCACAGAGTAAGTACACTTGAGAACTCCTTCCCACAAGGAAGAGGGTCTGCGGGTGACCCGAAATGCTTTCAGCTTGCCTCTTCTCCTTATCGATCTCCAGTGACAAGGTCTCAATCTGCACAGTGACTGTAATCACCGGTGTAGCTTCTGTTTGTAAAACACCACCAGCTTTCTGACAGGCCAATGAGCGTAGACTGTAGAAACCTGGACTTGAAGAGAGGTATCGGTGATTGGTAAGATGTCCTCCAAGGTTCCTCGAAAAACCTTTCTGTAGTAATGTTCCAATGGCCCTAGAAGCTATTACAAAGAAAGAAAAACTCCTTCTCTCTTCTGAATAATTGATGGTGTCCCACCCCCACCCTTTAACCAAGCGTGTCAGCAACTCTCCATCCATATGCTTGGTTCTAAACTCCTTTTGGAAGCAGCGGGGTCTCAGAGCTGTAGCAGGTATGGACACAGCTGCTTAAACCTGTGCAAACACAAAAACGTTCCTTGCTACTGCCCTGCCTTGACTCTTGTAGGTACCTCCACAGGGAAGTGGGTTACTAAAGTTTGGAGAGAATTAAATGTCATTTACTGGATGCTGGAAACCTAAGCGAGAATGGAGGCTGACATTGGGGTCCCTTCATGTAAACAGAGAAGAGAACATGCCTAGAAGGTCAGTGTTCAGAGAGTCAGACACCAGGACAGGAAATGATGCTTGCTGGGGATTAATCCAGCCTCTGCCTCCACCTTTAACCCATCTGGTGCTCTCTGTTTGTGTAAAATGTTCTTTGCTTTGCTGTGAGTCAGTTTTAGTTTTTCTGAGTGTCTTAATCACTGTTTTGCTGTGACACTGGGAGCAAGACAACTCTTACAAAAGAAAGCAGTTAACAGGGGGCTTGCTTACAGTCCCGGAGGGCTAGTCCATTATCATCTGTGACAGCATGGCATCGTGAATAATGCTGGAGTTCCTGAGAGCTACATCCTGAACTGAAGGCAGGGGTGGGGGGTGGAGAGAGAGAAGGAGGGAGAGGGGGAGGGGAAGGGGGAGAGAGAGAGACAGAGACAGAGACAGACAGAGACAGAGACAGAGACTGGGACAGGCACAGCTTTTGAAATCTCAAACAAGGACACACCTACTCCAATAAGGCTATACCTCCTAATCCTTGTAATCCTTTTAAACATTTACACTCCTTGTGACTAAGCTTTCAAATACAGGAGCCTACGGGGACCATTCTTGTTCAAACCACCACACTGAGAAATAGGTTGTATCGAGTGTTCTTTTCCAATCTCAGATTTCTTGTCATTTCAAGGTCATTTGCTGGCCTTGGGAGTCGAGGCAGGGTTTCTCTGTGTAGCCCTGGCTGTCTTAGAATTTGCTGTTGACCAGGCTGGCCTTGAACTCATGAAGATCTGCTTGCCTCTGCCTCTGGAGTGCTGGGATTAAAGGCATATGTCACCACACACAGCTCTCAAGGTTATTATGTGACTAACGTCACTACAAAGGGGCTTTCAAAAGCTCTGATCTATAATGGTGCTCCCTGTCCTTTCCCACGTTTCCTCAGCTCCTGGGCAGGTTTTGAGACTGCAACCTGGCTGGAACAGAAGGACTTCTCTACCTAACAGGACTTCCCATTGGGCAAGCCTTGGCTCAGATCCGTTTCCCCCTCAAAGCGTTCCCTGTCCCTCCCCCTCCCTCCCCCTCTCCCTCCCCTTTTCTCCCCTTCTTCCTTTTCCTTTCCCTTTCCCCCCTTCCCCCTTTCCCCTTTCCCCTTCTCCCTCCCACTCCCCCTCCTCCCTGCTCCCATGGGGCCTGTCCCGTTGTTGCTCTATGGTCTGAATCCCTGTCTGCTTATAAACAGCTGCCTCCTGGAGAGTGAGCTGGATTTTTGTTGCCTGTGAGCTCTTGCTTTTGCAGTGGACATTCAGTTACACAAGAGATCCTGGGGAATACTTGTCCTGCAGATGTTTTCTAATCTTTTTAGACTACCCTTGACTTTTTGCTTGTTTCATTTTTTTTTAAAATCTTTCCCCATCATGTATTTTTCGATAAATAGAAAGGGAAGAGTGTGATTAGTGCTCATGTATCCCAATTTTCTAAACTCACTGCTGATTTATTACAATGTTTACTTTGCTTTTTTTTTTTGACCCAGATATTTCAAAGTAAACTCCAGGAGCAATGATATTTCAACCGTAAATATACATATGTGCGTCTCTAAAAATAATAAAAAAATTTTTCTCACAAACTTACAATAATCATTATCACATTAAAATAAATAATAACTTCCAAATACCACCAATTCATCGCAGGAGGTCTTTTGTAACTGGTTTCTTCAAACCAGATCCAACACATGGACCACACACTGCTTTTAGCTCTTACACCCCTAACCTCTCTTTCTTCTTTTCCCATGTGACAGGTTTACCAAACAAATCAGGCCAAATGAGTTTCTGCTTAATGTCCTCACATCTCTAAGCTGGAGTTGACCTCCATGAGAATCACAGTGGGCAACCCCTACACGTTCAGGAAACTTCCCTTTCATTTTCTTCTTTTCCTTCCCATTGAGTGCAAATTCAAAGACAATAGCTCGCCTACCCTGTCTTCCACAGCCTTCTTGATGGGTTCCTCTTTTTCAGCTTGTACAGTGATCCAAAGTGAGCCTTCCAATGGAACAGGACCTACATAGTGTCCTCTATAGCTGATGGCCTCAGTCATAAAGTCCCGGTGTCCTTACCTCATGCCTCATTAGGGCGGAGAGGCCTCTGGAGGTTGTGAGGCTTCATTATGAACAATAGCCATCATCTTTTCCAAAATGAAGCTTTTATAAGCTCAATAAACCCAAATTCACCCCAGAAAAACAACCTGTTTTCTAAGTGACAGTCCAGCAGCCCCAACTCACTCTGGCCTAGGCTGTATCCTCCAGGCAGACAAATTACACTGACGTGGCTTCTGCCAAGGTGGTGATGGTTGGGGCCGTAGAAAGGAACTTTCCATTGCTTTTAGTGGGAAATGAGTGATTTGGGCCACGGTCTGCCACAAGTCAATAGGGAATTGCATTGACTGAGATGTCCAAGCCAATTGGCCAGGAAGAAGAGCAGGGTCCACTTTTTCTTGCATGGCAGGCTGGACAAGGAAAATGGAAGGATAGGGGAAGGGGAGGGGTTCTAAACAGCCGCACTTGGATCAGAGATGCTGGACTAAGGTCTTGTCAGAAAAGGTAAAAATTCTAGGCATAAAAAGAGCTGGGTTCATGCCATCGAGAGGTGTGGCTGAAAAACACTAAAATGATCCTCTTTTCCAGCTGGAAAGGAATAGCTAACTGTTGACATTGGCTCCCTGCTCTTACTTACTATTTACTTCTCTACTACAAAAGTTTCTCCAGTTGCTGCGTCTCTAGCAGTGGAGCGGATCAGATCTTATCCCTGAGGAATATGGTGAAATGCTTGCTAGACAATAAAGAACAGAGGAGAGAACTGTATGCCTTTACATCTCAGTTGACTGAACCAGCACAACCCTTCCACGTTCTGGCTGCTCCTCCTCATCCTGTGTCCTGTTTATCCTCTCTGCCAAGCTGTTTCCCACCCCTTTCCCTTTCCTACTTTCATTTCACTGACAAATTCAGGATGTTACTAAGTTTTGAAATAGTCAACTTGGAAGTTGATCGAATAATTTTCTTCAGAAGTTGTGTGAAAGGACAGATCTGAACCTTTCTTTTTTGAAATGGCACAGGAAGGGTGTGCAGGTGTGGGTGTGTTTATGGGAGGGCGGCTGCTGAGCCAATCAGGAGACTTCTCCAGGATCCTCCCTCCTTGTGAAGCATCAAAATGGGATCCCCAGAGTGAGGACAGAGAACCGGGAGGTGAAGCTTCCCTGCTTCCTTCTTCAGATCTGAGTGGAGCCTTGGCCCTTCTGCAAATACGTTGGCTGCCATGTTGTTTGTGACTGGGATGGAAAGCCAACTGCTGAGAATGGCTAGAACTTGTTTCATGATATACTTGCAAATGACGGTGCTCCTGATGAATGGGTTCTAGGTCATTGGTGCAATATTTTGAGTCTCTTGTGACATTGGATGTCCCTTCCCTAGATAAAACCAGTGAACAAAGGTGCTTTGAACCCATAGCATTACACCTACGGTATAATTCATCTGTACTCTGATGCCCACTAAATTTCGGCTTGAGCAACTCTTGGAACTAGGGGTTAAAGAGCCCCTTGTTAAAGGAAGACAAGTAATTATTTAGTGGTAAGTTTTGGGTTTACTCATAGGTAAAACCACAATCAGAGAAAATTCATGATCATAAAGCTGGCATATATACTTCAGGAAAGAAAACAGTTTTTCTAGATGGGAAATTTTTTTCTATGTGATGAGAAAATAAAACCACTAGACAGGAACTTCCTCCCATTCTCACCACAATCTTACCTGGGGGAATCATCACCTCCCCACTCCTTCCTATCACCGCTGAAGTGATTTCTTCTCAGTGTCAACTAGTTTCAAGGTACTTGGTTTTTTGTTTGTTTGTCTTTTTTTTTTTTTTTTTTCAGGATTATAGACAGCTCTGTTGGCGACTCCTTCTCTCTCCTTCTGCTTCACTTGCTCCTGATTCACACAACCCACAGTTTCCTCCCATAATGCGCTCTGAGCAGGAGAGAGTGCATTTGATAAAATGCTTGCTTTGTAAGCATGAAGACCTTAGTGAGATCTCCAGTACCCTTAATGTAAAAGGATGGGTGTTGGTGGTCATAGTGTTTGCCTGCAACCGTGGTGGGAAGAGATGGGGAGGTGTAGGTGGTCTTTGCTATTTTGTGACTTCCTCTTTTTCCCACCCTTTATAGCTCCCAGTTTCACCTCCCTAACACTAGATAGGAGAGAAACAAGAGGGAGAGATAGAGGGAGGACAGAGAGAGGGAGAGGGAGAGGGAGAGGGAGAGGGAGAGAGAGAGAGATCCCTGATTGTCTGATTACAGCTTCTTTTTTGAGCACAGCTTCTATCAAATCACAACCATCACCACTCCTGAAGCGATCAACAATTACTGATCCCAGCCAATCCGATCTCTAGCATTTACAGACCCTCTGAAAAACTCCCAGAATTCCAAACATCACACATCTGCAGTTGGCAAAACCATTCCTCTGCTAGAGCTTAAGATAAATCATAGTCAGTTGATGTGGACAGCCCCATATCCCCACACCTGGGATTAAAACAAAAACACATTCTGATAATATTTCTGTGGTTTTTTAAAAAATAAATCAAAATTCCAAACTATTAAAAATGTCACTCTAGACACTAGTCTAGCCTGCTTGGTGAGTTCCTGGCCAGTAAGAGCCTGTTTCAAAAAGTGGTGGGTAGTCCCTGAGGAATGACACCTGAGGCTCGCCTGTCACCCACAGCTCTGCCTCGCTCTTGCTGCTGGCTCAAGTTACCTGTTCCAGTTCCAGTTGCATCAAGTTTATTGGGACAGGCGTCTGTGCTCACGCTCACTAATTCCTGACCCTGAGACTCCTCGCTCTGCTATTCTGGAACTCTGACTTCTATGCCAACGTTCCTCCAGCATCGGTCCTGTTAAATATTACTAATAAACTTCCTCTTAATGTTTATTTTTATCTTTTTCTTTTATGGAAAGTGGATTTTGTTGTACAGTATGTTCTGATTACAGTTTCCTCTCGAAACTCCTCTGAGATCCTCCCCACCCCCATCAGAATTCACATCCTTTCTGTCTCTGGTTAGAGATCAAACAGGCATCTAGAGAATAATAATGAAATCAAGTAAAATAAAATAAAATAAAAACCAGACAAACTGGGAAGGACAAAACAAACGGAAGAAAAAAATCTATGGAAAAAGTACAAGAACACATATAGACACTCATGTATAAACATATTTAGATACACATATATACATATATAGATACACACACACACATATATATAGACATATAGACACACATACTCAGAGGCACACATGTCTATACTCACAGGAATCTCTCAAAAACTAAAACCAGAAGCCATGTAATATATGCAAAGGACCTGTAAGGTTAAAATAATGCCATGACAAAATACTATGACACAAGGGTCCCCAAAGATGCTATTGAGTTCATTTTTTCTTGGGTATCTACTGCTGGGCATAGGGCCAGATCTTAAGATTGGTTTGTAACTGGGAAAGAGCTAGCTCATAAATTAAGAGCACTTTCCCAAAGGTCCTGAGTTCAATTCCCAGCAATTGCATGGTAGTTCACAACCATCTATAACGGGATCCAATGCCTTCTTCTGGTGTTCTGAAGACAGCTACAGTGTACTCATATACACCAAAGAAGTATCCCTAGTAAGTGGTCTGTATCTCTATTGCAGAAAACTAATTTTTCATTTGCAGATGGTTAGGAGTTGAAGATAGCTTCTGGGTTGAGGATGGGGTCTTGTGTCCACCTCTCCTCACAACACTGGGACCTATTTGGTGCAGACCAGTGAGTTCACATGTGTTTGCTGCCACAGTCCCTGTGAGTCCGTGTGTCTGTCAACACTGCTGTATTTAAGGCCTTATTTTCTTGATGTCCTCTCTCTCCTTTGGCTCTTACACATTTTCTGCCTCCTTTTCCACAAAGTTCCCTAAGCCCTGAGGGGAGGTATTTGATAAGTTACTTAGAACCCATTCAGAACTGAGTGTTTCAAGGTTGCCCACTCTCTGCTCCTTGTCTGGCTGAGGAAGGAGCTCAGTGTTTGCTTCCATCTACAATAAGAGGAAGCTTCTCTAATGATGGCTGTGTGGGGTACTAATGAGGACAGCAGAATGTCACTGGAATCATTTTATGGCTACCTTCCTTTAGCAGAACAGTACCATTTTCCCCCCTAGGTCCCTGGGCTATCTAGTTTCAGGGTCTTGGCCACTTGAGCAGTGGCAGGAGTAGGTTCCATCTCAAGAAATGGGTCCTAACTCCAATCAGATGTTAGGTGGTTACGTCCATAAGCTTCGTGTCACCATGGCACTAGTGCACCTTGCAGGAAGGGCTTCGTTGTAGAGCGTCATATTTACCTTTTGCCTTTGGGAGTATGCAGGGTACTTCTAGTTCCAGGAATACTAGTCTGTAGCAGGGAAGGGTCTAGATAGTCACCAGCCCAACTTCTCCATGCTCGATGAGTTGTATAGGTGTTGTCTTAATGTTTATTTTTTAATGTCAGTTATTCTTTCATTCGTGTGTGTGTGTGTGTGTGTGTGTGTGTGTGTGTGTGTGTGTATGTGTGTGTGTGTCTATCATAGAACACATTATTTCTTGAGACAGGGTCTCCCACTTCTTTTTGGCTAGGCTGTTGGTCAGAAAGCCTCAGAGATCCCCATTGTGCTGGGTTATAGGTACATGAGTGACCATTTCCAGTTAGTTGTTGTATGAGTTCTGCGGCTTTGGGCTCCAGGGCTGTGTGGTGCAGTATGCATTCTTTCCCATTGAGCCTTCTCCCCTGCATTAATGACCCTCTTGCTACATTAAGGCTCTCTCCCACCAGCACTGTCTGACTTGTGCTTTAGGCAGCATATGATACTGGAGACTGAGAAAATGACTCGGCTTTTGTGGCATCTGCCTTTGCACCACATTTTATAGAACCCTCTGTGGGTTCGTCTTCTATCCATATGTATGTTGTAGAATTCAGGGACAGGTCGGCAGTTGGACTCACTATGGTGGCATATACCTCTGATCCCAGTGCTTAAAAGACTGAGGCATTGGGCTACACAGTGAGACCTTACCTAAAGCAACAATGATGATGGCCGTGCTGCCACCGCCAATGATGACAATGACAAAGACGACGATGACAACAGCAACAACAGTGGTGGCGGCAGCAGCAACAGAACAAAACAGTAAAACGACAATGAAACCAAAGTTCAGGAGTTTAAATGAACCACGGGACACAGAATTCCTACCAGCATTCCAGAGTGGGCAGCTTCTACACAGAGATCATGGCTGCCGTCCGTTAGTCTGCTCTCCAGCTGCCACCTTTATCTCAGGGAATGGTGCCCGGAGCTTCCGGGGGTTGAAGTCAGAAGCCCAGCACCATCCTTGCCACCTCCTCTACTGTGCCCCTTATGTCTAGCGACTGCATTACCTCTTGCCTGTCTCCATCCCGCCTGGTTATTATTTTCCTACATAGTCAATGTGACAACCTCCTAGTTTTCTCAGTCCCATTTTTGAAGCTTTCCTTTCCATTGTTCATGCTGCAACCGGTGCTTATAAATACCCTTATCTGCCATTTGACTCCTCATTCACACGAACCCGGTGGTGGAGGGTAATCCTTACAACGAAGACCAAATCACACAAAATAGTCTTCGAGAATTCATCTCTGCCAGCATTACTGAACCATTTGCAGTATTCGTACATTCTGTGTTATTTCCCAGCTTTCCTGGGTGCACTCCCCCAGCTTTCCTCATCTCCACTTTCTGCTTAATTTACAATGGTACCTTAGATCCCAGGTTAAAAATATAATTCTCTCTTAAAACGTCTCTCGACTTTTAGCTATTTCTGGAAACTACAGAATGCCCAAGGAAAGTCTTCCAAAACAGAGGGTGGTAAGAAAAAATTGTTTCTGTGACAGATATGAGCCCCTCAAGGGTAGGACCAGGGTGGTAGATGGTACAATGTCCAGTACCATGCACCGCGCTGCTGCAAAGAGCTACTGGAGAAATGACTGAGAATTTAGTTCTTCAATGACATGACCGGTCCTGAAAACAACAAAGGCTTTGTTCTGATGCTCACTTCACTGCTAGGATCTCAGGCACTAAGCGCCTGCTGTGGACCAAACTATTTTCCAAGGAGAGGGGGCAACGACTAAGCCATTTTCTTCTTTCTTTCACTGAAACATTTAAATAAAACCATTTTCACACGTTCCCTTCAGTTCGGTGTCAATGGTGAGGTCATCAGTTTAGACCCTAGGTAAATATCTGACCTGCAACCCCTGTGTCACGACCCACAAGTTGAGAAGCGCTGGTCCAGGGTCTGATACAAAGACACCACAGAGGTTAACCCTCGACTTTGAGCAGTAGTGACTTCGGGATGATGTATTTCCTGGTTATAGTTGATATATATTGGCTACTGGCATCCAGTCATTCACTAAATTTCAGGAAATGCTGATGGCAGAATAGTGCCTGTTAACCGTGGAGCTGTTCAGGAACTGATTTTAACTTGTCAAACTGCACTGCTTGTTCTCTCTCTGTAATAATCAGATGAACAATAAATGAATAAGCTGACTTTTGTGCTGCTTTTAGGAATGCAGTCTTGAGTCAAAGGAGGTCCACTGTGGGACACGGCGAAGCCATTATTTGTGAGTTAGTGGAATTCTCAATGGTTCCCTGGAGAAAACATATTTACATACCTGGCATTTTGAGCCTATCGGAGGAGGGCTGTAAATAATGAGTGTCATACATATCTGACTATGACAGTCTCCATCCTGGGCACTATAGCATACACTCATCACACGCAGGTCAGTTTGCAGAGAGCATGTTTCCTGGATGAAGCTATTCCATTTCTGTCTTCACAGACAGGAAATCGTACTATCAAATGCTTCCTTAAGCCACCGTGCTGACCAAGGAATGCATGTGACAATAATGTCAGTTTGCTGTGAGGCTACACAGAAGGATGAACTGAGAGCCCAGTAAACACAATTCATTTCCTGATCATATATATATATATATATACATATATATATGTATATATATGTATGTATATGATGTATATGTATATGTATATATATGATGTATATGTATATATAGTGTTTTACTAGATCTTATTTATATTTTCTTCTTAAAGAAACCCTCATTTGTTAAAATGAGTAAGACTCGGAATTAGATTATGGAACTTACTTTTTCCCTACAAATGTTTGAATTAGAATAAAACCAATGGAATCCAGTGATCCTGAAACATAATCTGCACCAAAGAAATGTTTCCTGTGAAACCATGGCTATCACCGAAGACAAATGGCTCTTGAGAGATTTAAGCTCCTCCAAGCTTAGAGGCTCAGCGGTTTGTGGATTTAAGGCAAGGACAAGAGAGTCATGTCAAACGTCCCTTCCTTGGAAAGTGAGTTTGCTGCAGCCCCTATGTAAACATGTTGAAAGGCATGATCCAGCTTTGATGGAACTAGCCCATTACCTTATCTAGGCTCTCTATGAACCATGTGAGACTGGGAGGAGGGAAAACAGAGAGAATGCACCGGAGTAAGCCCAGTGGCTGGAGCCTTTCCCCCTCATGCTCCATGAGGACACCACAAGGATGTTCCGCTCAACCTCTACCCAAGAGATAAACATTTCTAAGTAAGACCGCTCATGAGTAAATGCAGTGTCTGTCTCAGGAGCTCATGTCAGTAGGAACTAGTAGCATCTTTGAAATTGATCTTGCCCAAGAGAAAGGGCTCTAACAGAAGGGTGCGTTTGGAATGGAAGGCTGGTTGGAGACATAGGCTGCCACCCAGAGGAGGACTCATTCCCCAGCAAGGGTGGTAGAGCCTGATGATTTTAAACAAGTCTCACCAGAGAAAGAGGCTGCTCTACTGTGTCCTGTCTTTCTCATCAGTTCTTCCTGGTGTTCCTGAGATGGCTAGAACATTTACAAACTAGAAAGAGAGCAGATTTAAGAGAAAAGAAGCCAAAGACACTCAGCCTTCCCCAGGACATTTTCAAACACCAAGCTGGCTAAGCTAGAACTTTAGGTGCAAATAAGATTGGGATCTCAGAATCTTGGTTCTAAAGTGCTTCGTTTGAAGTCTGTCTAGGTTGCTAGAAATTGAACCTCAGGCCTTGCACACACTGAGTAAACCACCCCCCGCTCCACTCCCAAGCTAGAGCCTTAGTCCCAAACAAGTCTAAGATTTTCCTGAGACAGAATGTTAGGAGACCTAAAAAGGTAATGGAATCTACTTAAGATTTTATCTGTATCTTGGAAAAATAGCCTATACAGTGAGTTTATTATAGAGAGAGGACAAGATTAAAATAGCTTGGGCTGGGTGTTTTAGGTCAACTTGACACAAGCTAAAGTCATTGAAGGCAAGTGGGAGCAGGGCATGGACTCTAAATTAAGAAAATGTCTTTGTATGATCAGACTGTCGGCAACTCCATAGGTCATTTTCTTAATTAGTGATCTCGGGCAGAGCGCCCAGCCCTTTGTGGGTGGGACTATCCCTGGGCGGGTAGTCCTGGGTTCTATAAGAAAGAAAGCTGAGCAAGCCATGGGGAGCAAGCCAGTAAGCAGCAATCCCTCTATGGTGCTCCTGCATCAGCTCCTGCCTCTAGACTCCTACTGTACTTGAGGTCTTTCCCTGGCTTCTTTCAATGATGAACAATGATGCAGAAGTGTAAGCCAAATAAGCCCTTCCCTCTCCAAGTTGCTTTTGGTTATGTGTTTAGTTGAAGCATGTGAGTCTATGGGTTCAAATCCCAGCACTAAAAAACAACACAAAACAAGCACAAATTGAACATCAAAACCCACATCTGATTTGTATCCACTTAAATTTTTAGTTTAAGTTCTTTCTAGTAACCCTAACTAAGACAACTTTCATTTTCACTCTCTGCTAAGGCAAGAAAGAAAGAGAGGAGAGAGAGGGAGAGGGAGAGAGAGAGGGAGAGGGAGAGAGAGGGAGAGGGAGAGGGAGAGGGAGAGAGAGCGAGAAAGAGAGAGAGAGAGAGAGAAGAAGAAGAAGAAGAAGAAGAAGAAGAAGAAGCAGAAGAAGAAGAAGAAGAAGAAGAAGAAGAAGCAGAAGAGGAGGAGGAGGAGGAAGAAAGTCAAGAAGAACAACATGAACAAGGAGGAGGAGAAGAAAAAGAAGAAAAGAAAGAAAGGAAGGAAGAAAGAAAGTCATGCAAACTTTTAGGAATAAATACTTGGTTTTTGGGTTTGTGTGTGTGTGTGTGTGTGTGTGTGTGCACGCGTGTGCACATGTACAATTTGATTCTTTTTCTTTTTAATTTCATCATGCTGTTTAATCTAGCATGTTGCCTAGAAAGGCTTGTTGTATTGGGAGTACAAATACTTCTCCAGCATGTCTCCTAGAGACCATACAACTTGATTCTTTATATATTACTTCTATGTAATCGTGCCAGGTGTATACGAGTGTGCTGTGTGTGTGCATAATTAGGGGCTTTCACAGGTGCTAGGATATTAAAGACATATTCACTGCACAAATGAGAAATAGGAAGCTCCTCAGGTTCTCTAGATTCTACGGCTTTATGGTTCTGTTGGCTACTCATCAAATATACTGAAATCATATCTGTCTTACGAGATGTACACCAGACTATTTTGAAACAAGCTCACTGCTGGGCAGCTCTCAGGACAGGAAGCAACTGGTTGCTTCTTGCAGAGCTTACAAGGAGCGTTATACATATTGCTAATTAAACTGGTGACCTGGCAGCCTAAACAACTGTAGTACGTGATCAACAGCCAGGCCTGCGACAGTCAATGCAGAGAATTTTAAATTCCCCTACTCTAGACAAGATCGTTTTACTCACATTTAGAGACCATCTGGCTTCCGATCCATTCAGATATTTTATTTACAGACTTCTAAAATGTTAGTTTTCCTAGGGCCAAGATTCTACACCTGGGGGACTATTTCCCTTCCTCTTTGTATCACATAGATAAATCATAATGTTCTTTCTAGCATCCTTATGGCAGGAAAACAGAGAAATAAACAATGGCCACGCTCCATTTGCATCTCTTTTCCTTTTCAGTTCCCTACTGAATATTATCAAACTGCCTCTGTCTTGCTCTTCAGTAATGACAGTGTGCACTACCGTGAAAGGTAGGGGATGGAGAGAGAAGGGCTCTGTCTCCCTGGGGAGTCTGGGGCATATTCCTTCCCCTTGAACCACACCCTATTATTCTCCCTCCTCCAGCAGCCATGACCCTCCATAGCTGGAGAGATTGAGCTCATTTGTCTGCAGTTGGTGGCCCAGGACCTTGAGAATTAAACAAACCCCGAGCATATGGGTCTTGGCCTTGAAAAGGTCCTCATTGTCCAAACCCTGGTGCCGAGTCTCACTGATATTTCTGCAACAGGGAGCCTGAGGACAGAGACAGCCAGAATATGAAGATATCCACTTTGGTCTTGGGGATCCCCTAACCCAGTTTCAGGATGGCAGCATCGACAGATTCACTTTTGTACCAGCTCTGTGGAGAAAGCCTCCTCGGCCCTCAACAGTGTGACGCTTCCTCCTTAGCCAGCTTGAAGTAGTCAAAGCTGCTAGCCTCCATTTTGTTTTGTATTCTTCTTTTTAAATATTTATTTTTATTCTTAATTGTGTGTGTGTATGTGAAGAGAATGGAAGAGTGACCGAGTGCAGGTGCTGACAGAGGCCACAGATGTCTGATCTTTCTGTAGCTAGAGTTGGGTGCCGACAACTGAACTCAAACCCTCCGGAAGAGCAGTCTGGGCTCCCGCATGCCGAGCCATCGCTCCAGCTCCATCATAGTGATCAGAGATTGAGGTCGAGTCATCACTGTTGAAATAACTCTCGCACCTCAGCCATCTGACGCTTCGCACATTAGTTCTTGAAAACACTAAAGGTTAATCGTGGGTTTGGCAAGGGAACTGAGCCGGCTTGTAGCTACTATTTCCCCATCTTCAAAAGCCTCAGGGCCCTTCACTAGCCTCTGCACGTAACTTCTAAAGAGGGAACAGGGAGTTCATAACTGTCCTAATTAGCAGATCCAGAGAAGATGGGCACATCACACGACTCACATGAAGTCACCCCATACTTATCTCTCTCTCTCAGGGCTGAGAGAGGCCCTTCCTCCACACACCAAGGAAAACGAAGCTTTAAGTACTTGAGTCCTGGCATTATTGACACTGGTCAGGCACTCTGAGGAAAAAGTTGCGCGGAGGTTAGAGGTCAGGGTCAAAGCCAGACTGCTAGGGCTAGAATCCTGGTCTCATCTCTTCCCAGCTTTGAAAACTTCTAAATTGTACAAAACAACAGCGTGGTGTTGTCAATCAGGTCGTTGCTCGGATTAAGCACAGTGACCCCTGTGGGTTCTAATCTTAGAATAGTGGCTGCACATTTGAAACACCTTGCGAATATTAACTGTTTATAATGAATGGGGAACACTTAGCCCAGTTCCGATGCAAGAGACCACCTCTGCTATGTCCGAAGACGAAAGGACTATACATTTAAAGATCTTGGCTAGCATTTCTTGTCTCTCTAGAACTGTATGACACTTCATTCTACAACAAAATGAGTTCTGAATGGGTTCTGGAGACCTGAGCAAAGAAGTTGGTAGAAAATTAAGGCCCAGGAAAGCAGAAATAGAAGAGACAAAGTTGATTGTTTCTAAGTTTCTCTCCTTCTAAGGGTGGGATCCGCCTTGTCCTTGCCACCTGAGCTGGCTTGTGTGTTGACTTCGTTGCTACCTTTCTTGGGAATGTGGAACCTTAGCTTTGGTGACTCCATGTGGGGCTTAGTAAAGGAGGTCAGTCCAAACCAAACGGCCCCTGACCAATTTTAGTAACATCCACTTACAGTTGGGGTTGGTCTTGTTCACTGTGTTTTCGGACGCTGAGTGCCCCCAAGATCAACTGCAATCTGGTCATGGGCATTGACCAATGTGCTGTAAAGAACACTCCCCAGCGATCTCTGATTGGACAAAAAACGGTTAGAGCCTGTGACTGGACTGGAGAGAGAGGGAGGGAGGCGGGACTTGAGATGAAGAAGGAGGGTCTCAGGTAGGGACCGCGACAAGGAAGGAGAAAGGTAGGGGATGAAAGAGGTCACCAAAATGGACCATGAGCACTTGGCCAAAAGAAGCTCACATTGAGACATACATGGAAACGAGCAAGACTCAGCTGACAAGTAATGGGGCATTTACCTGGTTATTAGTAGCCTAGTCAGGTTATAACAGTCTCAGAACCTGCCCAGTTTAGCTTTGCTAATACATTCTGACGTCTTTTGTTGTTTACTAGGGCGCTAAGTAGGAAAGAGTGGGGCAGACACCCCCTGTAAGATTACCTCAATAAGTTACCCTTTTCCTTATTGATGGCTTCTGACAAAGCATGGCTGTCCCAACATTCAGACCTTTCCACCTGTCCCCATCTGCTTCTCTCCCCTCCTTGCTTCTTTGTTGAAGTTTGAATTGTTTCTGTTCACGAGTTTCATTTCTCTCCTTTATCACGTAGAGTCTGGCTGTGAAAGTCCCTTTTGTCTATGCCCCTCCCTGTGGCCCACGGTTCCTTCTCCATCAAATGCCCTTTGGAAACTTCCTCTTAATGAAATCTGGTCTTTATAGCACAGTTCAGGAATCTCTCTAAATTAAGTGGCAGGGCTTCTTCTGTGTTTCCATTTTTCTGATACATTGTATCAAGCTCAGAGGACGCACAACCCAAGGGAGTCAGCGCCATTAGCCGCAGCAAACTCTCATGGGAATCGGGTTTTATGGAGTCTCTGGCATCCAGACAGGACAGAATAGTCAACTGATTTTATAACTGTCAGACAGAACCTGAGTGAAGGGCTCTCACCAGGCCTGAACATAGCAAACATGGCTCTGACTGGTTTTGCCTTTTACCTGCCTCCCTAGCCTTTCTGAAAAACTGTCAGAGGCATTCCTAAAGTGAGCCCCAGAAGTCCATTCCCTTATTTGGCCACTGACTCATTCCTGAGACAAAACGTCAAGGTCCAACAATCAAAATACATTATTTGGCTAATATGTCCAATCAGGATTAACCAACCCACCATCAACCCACCTTTTCTCCCTAAAAACTCATTTCTGCAAAAGGCACTTGCTCCCTGCTTGCTTGCTTCTTGTCCTTTGTAAGAGCCCCCCACCCCCTCCAGCCTTACCCCTTCTGGGTATTAAATCTCCTTTGTGTTGAGTTCTGGTGTCTGGGAATGTCCTGTTCCCGGGCTGAGAGGGCCACCCTCCCTTGCGCTGACATAGGTAACAGCTTTTACAATTACCTTGTCTGTTCAAACGGCACCTGGAGGGTTTGGGCGGGCAGCTTTCAGAGAGCAGGTCTTTTGCATTTATTTATTACAGTCGATTTGCCACCTGAGCAGTGTGCACATGGGTATTTAAAACTGTGTGCCATCAATCTGTATGTATGGAAAGGGATTAAAGTAAGAGATGGGAACTGGCTGATGAGAATAAGGGGTAGAATTTATGGAAGCCTGAAGAGTTTCCTGCTCTGTACAGCACCCTCCTTTGGATGGTATTTAAGCCTTCAGTCGTCATTGCTGAGTATTCACCTCAGAGGACGCCTAGCAACGGTGGAAGGACTGCCACATGGATGTACCTCTCCCCTCATATTGTTTGTCTCTTTAAATGACAAGAGGACACATTCCCCAGATTATCCTTAATGGGAGATAGGCTCTTCCTCACATATTCAAGTGGGTGAAATTTTAGAGTCACAGAAAGGAAAGTTAATTTTTTATTTTAAGTGTTCTGTAGCTTCAAATGTCAAACACTGACGATGAGACACACCTGAGAAGCTTCTAGAATGCGTTGTTCTGAGTTTGTGTCATGAGAACCAGCTGTATGTTGAAATCACAGTAGGAGACACTGTCTCTACCCCCTGTGCTCTGTGACTGTTCGTGCATACATTTGGCTGTGAGGCGGCCACTCCTGACTCTTCCTTCCCAGGGAACAAAGGTGACAGATCTTCTAGGCTTCTCTGTCCAGAGTTCATGAGATAACCCCAGGATTTAAAAAAAAAAAAAGTGGTTAGGAAAAACAGGAACTCAAAACCATGCTGTTTTGCTTCTTAAAAGCAGTTTTAAACGGTTTGAGTGAGAACAGGGTGAGGGTGGTACACTTCTTTAATCCCAGCACTCAGGAGGCAGAGGCAGACGGTTCTCTGTGACTTCCAGGCCTGCCTGGTCTACATAGCCAACTTCCAGAACATGCCTGAGGAACCTGGAGGTCTTTCTCCTGGGCTAAGTACTGCTAAATCTGTGCATCGTGATGGTTTTCACCTGAGAAGCTAATCCACAAGAACTGAGAATAAAGGGCCTCGACCAGATGGGTGTGGCTGGTGAAGAGACAGGTCACGTCAGATCCTCGTACGTTCTCACATACTCTACGGTCTCAAGGCTTGGGTCTCCTTTCCCGTAGACCCGAACACAGAGACCTGATGGTGCCTTGACCCAAGGGGTCATGTTGAAAAAAAGAAATGACGCTGAGACTAGGCAAGCTTTGGTCCCCGACACTAAGGGGACAGACACTTGTAAGAACTTACTGGGTTTGCTCACATTCTGACCAGGTAACAACAGCTGGAAAGACGCCATCTCTGAACTTCAAGATCCCGAAGAGGCACAGCGTCAGCAACTTGGACGGTCGATTCGGTTTGCATTGAGGCTTACTTATACCCACAGGTTCTTTTTTCAAAATAGTTAGCTCTTCTCTCATATATTACATCTCGACCCTTGACCCCCCCCACCCCCACTCTCATCCACTCCCACTCCTCCTCAGCTTCCCTTCAGAAAAGGGAAGGCCTCCCACGGACATCAACAAAACATGGCATATCAAGTAAGACTGTTCTACTTCCCCTCATATTAAGGTTGGATGAGGCAACCCGGTAGGAAGAAAGGGGCCTCAAAAGCAGGCAAGAGAGTCAGAGACATCCCCCGCTCCCACTGTTACTAGTCCCAAAAGAACATCAGGCTACACTACCATAACCTATAACCTGTGACCTATAACACATAGCACATAACACAAAACACATAAAACATAACATATAACATAGAAGCAGGCTCCCTGATTGTCAGTTCCATCTCTGGTGAGCCCACGTTTGTTGATTCTTCGAGTTTTCTTCTGGTATCCTTGACCCCTTTGGCTCCTGCAATCCTTCCTCCCCTTCTTTCACGGAATTCACTGAGCTCCACCTAATGTTTGGCTGTGGGTCTCTGTATCTGTTTCCATCCGTTGCTGGATGAAGTCTCCCTGATGGTGACTTGCTAGGCTAGCATCTTGATATGTAGGTCAGACTGATAGATCAGAGCTTGCTATGACAGACTAGCTGGACAGACTAGCCTCAAACTCGTAGTTCTCCCGTTTTAGCTTCCAGAGATCTGGAATTACCCGCATGTGCCATCAATCCTAAATTATGGTCTTTATTTTGTTTTCTGGGACAGGGTCCCATGTAACATAGACTGGCCTCTGTTTCTCTAGGTGGCCAAGGATTACCATGAACCCCTGAGCCTTTCGTCTTGGCCTCGCGAGTGCCGGCATTACAGATGTATGCCAGCATACCCAGCTATAGTCTTATGAAAGGATCCTGTGGCTTGACCTCGAGTCTAAAAGCAGGGAAGCAATTTCGAGGCTTAATATTTGGTTTTATTAAAAAGTAATTTTATTGGTCTCAAATCACAAAATGAAATCCAGAGAAGTATTAATAATTTAGTGAACATTTTCTCTAGTAAATTTAAGAAAGTTCGTCATTACTCTTATCAGCTGGTTCTATCCCTAGTCTGTGTACTCTTTTTCTGCGTCCTGCAGAGCCAAGCAGTCAGTAAACATTTGTTGAAGGAGTAAATGTACACATGCATCAAAATCATCTGTGTTTTTAGTGGAACGGGTGCAGCGGAGTCCAGAGAACGGGTGATTTTTAAAAAGGAGATAAATTCAGGACCGTGCTGAGGGTGGTCATACTCAGTGCAACCCCTGCATTTGGTAGATTGAGGAAAACAAGTTCAATGCTAACCTAGGAGTGAGATACTGTCTCAAGGAACAGGCTTTCTAGGTCTTGGAGTTAGGATCTCTGCAGCCTTTCTGCCGACTGGGTGATGTCTGAGTGTTGTCACCATGCAGTAGGGACTGGTTCTACCACTTACTAACCAGTAATCCAAACCTGTCTATATCCACTTGTGTGGACACAGAATAGAATACGACCTTTGTTCCACTGAACTAGGCCATTCTCTGTCACCAATAGCACAAACACAGACCAGGCGAGCATGTGAAACAGTTAGTTCCTTTTGGTTCTCAGCACTACATGTCCAAGGTACATCGCATGGTGGCCTTTCACTGGCAGTCCTGGGTCAGCCCGTAGGAGACGAGGAGTGTGGGTCCATGTCTGCATGCATGTGTGTGAGTGTGCATGTCATGTGTGCCTATCTCCCCCTCTTGTTACAATGCCACCACCACTCATCCACAGGGATTTCCACCCGACGACTTAATCTAGTCCAGTCATGTCACAAAGGCTCTACCTCTAAAGGGAGTATCCTTCTTCCCTTCCTTGTCCTAGGGACACACTTAATTTGTATCCAAACCGTAGCTTTCTCTTTTTTTCTGCAAAAACAGGCTGCAAGGAAAACACAACATGTATTTCCTTCCCATCTTGGGTTTTTTTTTTTTTTTTTTTTTTTTTTTTTTATTAACTTGAATATTTTTATATACATTTCGAAAGTGTTATTCCCTTTCCGGTTTTCCGGCAAACATCCCTTCCCCCCCCCCATCTTGGGTTCTTGATTGATTCGGCTGCTTATTTCTTAGATACAAAAGTGTTGAGGAGGGGCACGTATATTCACTTCCTGAATGCTAATTGTGTATGGGGGCAGCAATGCTATCCGACATGAGCCGTGGAAGTGCCATCTACATTAAGACCAGGCCACTTACCTTGAATAGAAAAACTGACCAAACTGAGTTACAGCTGTTACCAGGCTCACAGGGTAACAGGGAGAAACAGGGGTCCCCTGGGGAATACTCATTAAGGTGTGTTGGCTCAGGATGAGCCTTCGGGGGAGTCCCTTTCTGGGTGTAGTGCTGACTCACACATCCAAGTATTGCACGGTTTCCACTAAGCCCTGAGTTAAGTTGCATCTGATGAAATGTTTTTACTTAACACAGCAAAGCCTAAACATGTTATCACTATTTCCTTCAAAATCAATCGTCTATCATCAGGGAGAAAGGTCTTTCCATTTTGTATTTAAAAGCCGAGCATATAGGTACATACCTTTAATCCCAGCACTGCAGAAGCTGAGGCAGGTGGATCTTTTGAGTTTGAGATCAGGGGCATCCAGGGTAGAAGGAAGATTCTGTGGCCATTTTTTTAAAAAAAATTAATTTAGAGTGCTTATGAATCTGAAAGATTCCCGAGATGCTTTTATCTAGGACAATCTAAACAAACTTCATAGTGAGAATGTTTCCACTATGACTAATTTCAAGCCACCAATGAATAGCAAGTTCTTAAAAATTCTTCAGTATAGGATTTAAAAGTTAACTCTTGCGAGCTCAAGCGTCAGCTCCGGCAAACTTCATGTTGAAAAACATTTTTTACTTCCTTCCTTGTCTTACTACGCTAAGGGAAAGGACTTCATGGGAATTCACACCTCTACTCTTGAATATGAACTGTGGTGCACAGCACAGCGCACAGACTGTGCTCTCGTCTGAGAGCTACAAAACCTGTCTTTGGAAAGGCAAGATGCTCTCGGTGGCTGGAGGTGTTTTGGAGAGGGGAGCGCTTGCGTCTTTTCGATTTGTAAGCTTTCTCCCAAACCTTGTTCAACACCCTGGGAGAGGGAAGGGTTGGTCTTTGAATTTGTGGTCTCGTATGTCTCAGATGCTCAATCTAGGGCCTTCTCTCTGTCAGACACAGTGCTGGTTGACTATGCCAACTACTTACTCTTGTTCTCTCGTAGACTTTCTGCAACTCGGCTCTTCTTTAGTTTAGCAGCTATGGTGTTTCCAAATACAGCCTATTGAGGTTTAGTCTGATGCTGTGCACTGTAATGCTAAGTGCAGACCCCAAGACTTGGTTGCCCCAGAGATGAGAGAGTCCACTTGTAGACCCAAGTGACTGTTATGTGCCCCCAAGTTATTTCTGATTGGTAAATAAAGATGCCAAGAACCAATCGCTGGCCAGAAGAAACATAGACAGGGTTTGGGGTTCCCAAGCTTGAAGTTGGAGGAGAAATATGAGAGGGGGAGGAAAGGAATGGAGGAGGAAACCACCATGGGTTAGGAGTCAAGAAAACATGGTCCCAAGGGCTGGCCAACTGGAGGTAAGAGCAGCCCAGATGAAACATAGTAAGTAATAACTTGGAGTTATTAGTAAGAAAGTAGATTCTAATAGCATGGAGGGTAAATGTCTGCCCAGGTCTTGTGCTATATAATGCTTACTGGAAAGATAAAGGTTGTGTCTTTTATTCAGGAACTAAATGGTCAAAGGTGGGGTAGAAACCCCAGATTGGAATTAAAAATAACTACAACAGCAGCCAGTGTTTGTTCTAGTAGTAGCTTCCATGTCCACTTGTAGGCCCATGGGCTTCTTGACTCCATGCAGAAGGAGCCTGATGCTTATAACCCACGGGTGTCATTGCATTCCTGCTACCTCTTAAACCCTGATGAAGTACAGAGAAGATGTGTTTCTGTCTCCTAGATCTGTGACACACACACACACACACACACAACTGTGCTACCTTTATGTGTGGAAGTATGTGTACATGTACATGTGTGTGAGTGCCACTGTGAATATTTCATGGAAGGTTAAGAGACAACCTCAAGTGTTGTTGGTATTCACCTTCTACATGGTTCGAGAACCTCTGTCTTTGTTACTTGCTGATGTGACTAGAGTCTAGCTGGTCTTTAGGCTCCAGAGACTGTTTATCTGCACATTCCAAGTTGCTGTGGGAACATTGGGATTGTCAACACACACTCTGTGTCCTGGTTTTTACGTAGATTCTGGGGGATCTGAACTCAGGTCCTCTATAGATTTCATGGCGCATGCCACCCACCTCCTCAGTCCTGTGAGCCTACATTTGAGTTGAATCCTGTTTCTCCTTTTTCTGAATGTCTATGTGTAATCGATAGTCAATGTACCTGACCTTCCAGGGCCAGACTGATTTGAACAAGTTTATAAGTCATTTTTCTAGTTCTTGCAAGCTACCTTCATTTCCATCTCACTGTAATACATTTCTATAATTAGTTTCCGGTCCA
Organism: Rattus rattus; assembly: GCF_011064425.1. Taxonomy (NCBI): domain Eukaryota; kingdom Metazoa; phylum Chordata; class Mammalia; order Rodentia; family Muridae; genus Rattus; species Rattus rattus. The sequence goes on from NC_046156.1 coordinate 184,668,747, forward strand.
CTAGCATCATGGGAGTTTATAGCTCTATGACAATCCCTAGAATTGGCCAACAACGGCCAGAGTGTGTGTGCTCATGTGAATGGGTAGGTAGAATAGAATAAAATACTTGGAAACAAAGTGGCGACTTCTTGAAAGAATCATGCTATCTGCTACTCTTCCTTTCCCCACTGCCTGCCTCTCCCTCTCTCTCTCTCTCTCTCTCTCTCTCTCTCTCTCTCTCTCTCTCTCACACACACACACATGTATAATGTATATATATGTATGTATTATATGTGTATATGTGTATATATGTATTATGTGTGTATATATGCATATATGTATTATATGTGTATGTGTATATATGTATTATATGTGTATATATGTATATATGTGTGTATTATATGTAATACACACACATGTATATATAATTGTTTTTACTGGCTGGAGTTGGGGAGAGCACACTATTTGAGAAAATGGTGTTCCTTTCACTATGCACTCCTCTGTCTGAATATTCTCCAGTGTCATATTGGGTCTCTGGGAAGGGAGAATCTAGTGTTTCTTTTTTTTGGGGGGGGGCATGAGATGTTACTCTTCCTGAAGCCAAGCCCAGGCCTTGCCTTGATCATCGAATAGGACAAGTCTCTGCACTTGATCACTTCCTTATAATGTATCTATCTATTATCAGTGTCTAAGGGTTCAATGTGTAGACTCGGTTTACCTTAAGAGCCTTTAGGAGGTACTTTTGCATCACACATATAGAAAGAATTGAAATGATTCCCTTTATTTTTTTTCTACCGATTGAAGCTGGTTTTTGCCAAAGAGCATTGAGTTCTAACTCAGGCCCACAGGGGACTAATGTAGGAGGAAGAAAAGGCTCACTCAAGGGCTGCCTGCCTAACTTGCCTGCCACATCCACTGTCCCGTTATGTTGATATCAAAGAAAACTGAAGCTGTAGAGAACAGACAAACTGCAAGACGATGGCAGTTACTCATGAGGGCCAGGCAGTCCTCTGGAGCAAAAATAATCATCCCGAGAACCCTGTCTACTCAGGCAACAAGGACGTCTTCACCTGGCTCCCTCAAGCAATATGGCTGTCCTTTTCTTTGAGCCACTTTGCAGGATCTGAGACAATGCCCAAGGAAACCTCAGGGTAAATAGATTGGCTAACTGTCCATTCATCTTGCACTTCCCATGATTCTCTCTCATTTGAACCCAGAGCTCACAAGAGTACCCTGAAGATGGATTTAGGATCTCCAGACCCCTTTATCTCTATCCCCTTCTTTGCTCACCATAATTACTTATGTCTTTAACTGGCACATCAGAATGGGTGGCCAACCTCTGCTCATTGATGCCTGGAACCTGGGCTTTTGCCCTGAAAACTCTGGTTACACATTCACTCTTCAGACTCAGGTGGGCCACGGTCAGGATACCGGGGATGTTGGTTATCCATCATACCTGCATCCACCTCATGTGGAGCCAGTTACAAATACTCCCAGCATCTGTCATCCTATCTTGTGGGCAGGCTCGATCTCCCAAATCTTCAGCTTCCATCAACCAGTCCGATTCCACCCCAACCTCCTGAGCTGACTGGATGGCTTTCTTGTAGCCTGCAGACTGCTAGCAACTGAAAGGTGTTCCACCATTAATAAAATTTCAGACTAGGGATTAAATAATCAGCAACTCATTTCCTGTTTTTCATACATCTGTGTGAAAACTCCTTTTATCTTCCCAGTCATAGCTGTGTGTGTGTTATGATCCGCTGACTGGAAACTCTCTAGCTTTTCATACAATTTACTCAACTAAGTTCCTAGGTTTGACTTCTGAGGATGTTCTGGAACCCGGTAAATTACCCAAGAAAACAGAAGTTAGAATATAGGTTAAGATGGAAAACATCTAGTTTGAGAGGCTATAGGGGTGTGTGTGTGTGTGTGTGTGTGTGTGTGTGTGTGTGTGTTTGTACACGCATATGTACACACATAGGAATTTAACCCAGAGCCTTGCACATGCTAGGTGTTAGGTCCAAAAGAAATTTGGAACAAATGTCTAACTGTAATGTAAGCAGGCCTCAAGCTCACTCAGTACTGTGGATCCTCTTAGCTCTTCTCATCCTGCCCCTACCCTAAACCTCCCGCACCAGTTCATGGGGGCTGGGCGTCCCTTCCCCAGCTTCTGGTTCCTATATTACCTTGTCATTTCACCCATGAGTCCTCTTAGTTTTCTTGGTCCTCTCTTTGTCTCCTTTATGTTCCCTCCCTCCCTCTCTCCTTCCCTCCCTCCCTCCCTCTCCTCCCTCTTTCCCTCCCTCCTTTCTTTTCCTTCTCCTTCTTCTCCCTCTCTCCCCCTCTCCCCCTTTCTCTCTGCTCTTGGCTCTCTTGTCCCCATCTTAGTCCTATCTCTCTCTGCCTCTCCCTGTCCCAGTTCAGTCTACTGGTTGTGATTAGTCCACTGCTTTCTTTCTCTACTCTGAACTCTCTGAGACACCTCTGGTTGTTCTCTCTCTCTTATCCACATTTAAAACCATGCATGTCCTCTTGTCATTCATCAGGTCAACCCTCTACCACTAAGCTACGACGTTTGTCGGCAGTTCTCACCTATCAGGATTAGCTATACCTCCACATTAATGCCTAGGAAATACACAAGTCTAATTTAGTTACTTGGTTTGAAATATGATTTTTTTTTTCTTGAACACACTAAGAGACTAGTTCTCCACATGCAAGGGTATAGTATCATGTTCTTTTAGAAATTCTGTCCACTTGGGGACTACATTTTATGCTAAGGTCACATACGATCCCTTCTTAGTTACCCCACTCCAACTCTGTCCCCAAGGAGTTGTTGTCAAGGAGTCTAAGAGTTGTTTTCAAGACCACCTTCAAAGTGCCAGGAAGCATTTGCTGGGAGACAAGCGTGGATTAATTTCAAAGAATAGAGGCCAAAAGAAAATTAATGACTATGTTTGTCTTCCTGGAAGGCATGGCATTTCTAATCTGTTACTTAGTGAGCTTTTCTGAAGTCACACTGAGTGTCAAGCTGTGTTCTGGTAGAGTTGAAATAAATAATCTGGAGCCGCCTAGATCTATTTATACTGGCTTAGTTCCAAGAAGATGAGAACAATGGAGTTGCGTATTTACAGGGAGAAGTGACACCACTGTTAAGCCAGGTGATTTCCATGGAGGAACTAAGAAATATGGAGAAAATAAATAGTTATGACTTCCCCCAGCCCTGATGGTTTAACACCAAGTCCTGAGGGGCTGTGTACTTCCTGAAATCGTGACAGTGGCTCTACTTTGCCTGTTAGACAGACGGACAGACAGACAGCATAAAAGTCAGGAAGGACATACTGCACTATCACATGAGCATGATCTTGTGGACCAGGAAAATGACAGTTTGGGCATTCTGTATCTGGGCCGTGAAACAAATGGAACCCGCTTGCTAATCCTGGCTCTGCTGTTTATTAGCTACGTGACTCGGGGCAAGTTACTTAACCTCTTTTTCTGCGTCAAGTTATTTGTCTGTAAGACGGAGATGGGGAATGACTGGGCCGATCTTACGTGTTCACAGAGTAAATCAAATGAAAGAATTTGTTTACACATATAAACAAATGATACCGATCTAGTAATGAAGGGAGGTATGTGTGCCTGGTAAAACAACACATACTCGTTTTAGAAGGAATGATTCTTTGAAACTTTGAAAAGCACTAATTGGTGATCGTGTCCCCCCTCCCACTGCCCCTGTAGTGTTGGGGATTGAATAGGTGGCCTTATGTGCCGAAGGTAGGCACTCCACTCCTGCATTTAACCCCAACCCCTGTGAATCCTTTTGGTGTTGGCAAGCTTTCCATGACTGTGTTGACATATATGACTCGACATATATGACATACTCGACTCTAAGAGGAACGCCTTATTTTGACTTGTGATTCCTCACACCATGCCAGGGAGTGGGGTTCCAGGTTAGGAAAATACAAAGAATAAGAAGGCACAACCAGGGTCCCAGAGTTCCCTTCAAGGTCCCCAATGGCCGAAGGACTTTCTGTTAAGCCCCATTCCTTTTAGATTCTGCCAGTTTCTAACAACACCAAGCCTGAGATGAACCCTTTTATACACAGTCCTTTGAAAACCATGTAACATGTTAACTGTAGTGCTGGGAGATCTGCTTTTGTCAGTTAAATAGTTACCAACGATCAGCGTGTGCCACTAGTGACTTTACCTCATGGCAGAAGAATGTTCGCTCTCTTGGAAAAGGCAGTAGAAGCATAGCACGTCTTCACTGCCAACCAAAATCCCCAGGCCAAATTGAACCGAAAGGCCCAACCCGGAAAAGTCTTTGTGTGTGCACCCATGTCAACTCAGGTGTTAGGGGATGGTGGCTTTATCCATTGCTGTCTGTGTTTAAAATATGTTTTCACCTCTCAGAGGCCATCTCTGTTTTGGTCAGCGTGGTCATTGTTATGATCACTTGTAAATATTGTAATTCCCTCTCTTCTGAAAAGACAGACTGAATTTCTGTACTTTACTCCTCCCCACTTAAAGTTAGTAACATTTACACAACTTGATTTGGCGACGTAAACCTGAGAGGAAATGATGACTCTCGGCTTTGATCGCCCACAGAAACCAGGTTGAGATGGAATCTATACTGTATACTACTGAGGTCTGCAGCCGGAGCGGCACATGGGTTGTGGCTGAGGGACAAAATGCATTGACTAAAGGGATTTGGGGTGGGGTGGGGTGGGTGCTTACTACTGAAGTAAAAACTTGTCGATCCTGGCTGGTCCAGGCAGTCAGTGCAGGGCAAGGCACTTACTAGTGGGTGAAAATGCATTCTAAAGTAGCCTAGCCGAACACTGAACAATCTAACAATTTGATGCTTTAAAGACAAAAACACCTCCCCTAAACAAAACGACACGAAAAGAAGACCCTTCAGAAGCTGCTTCTCAAGGATGGGCTTTTCCTCAGCTCTGCTCAGTGTAGAAGGTTGAGCATTGTGCTTTCTCTTTCACAGCCTCAGGTACAACTGGCATGGGCAGGACCGGATTCTGGCTACTCCTTACCACCACTGTTCTCTACACCTCCCTTTCTATATCTCTACTCCCTTCTGGAAAATAAATTCAGTGTCTGAGTGTCTACATTGTGTCCTGGAACGTGCCACAGGAAGAAGGTTCTGTATCATGTCTATTCCAACTAAAGAATAGCCCTGACATGAAATAGCAAATGCTACACTGGACCAATTTCCAAAACCCTCAGACCTGATGATAACAGAGCGTCGCCTCATGTGACTTGAGGCGAGCCTGCCAGCCAATGTCAGTCTAAATAGCACGTCCTCTTCTCAGCGAAGGAGGGCATCTTCCGGAACTTTGCTAAATCTCAAATATGAGAAGGTCTTGAAGGCAGAAAGCATTATTTTTTGAAACACAAAAGAAGACAATTCTTAACACAGAGAATAGTAGAATGTTGGAGGACAGGGCGAGGAAGTCTACCAGACCAGGAAGTACACGCTGCCAGATCTCATGACCCTTTTTTATTATTGGGGCCATCACATGTTCTGAAAACAACAGAAGGTGGAAACAATTAAATAACAAAGAAGAGACGTAAACACTGCCAAGTGATTTGGGTTTTAGCCAGGAGCTGACAATGTCAGAAAATATTTTGCAGAAGATTGAGCATTTCGAAGTCACACACTGTGATTGCTGTGGGAATTTAGGGCTGTATTTTAATTCAGCTGTGTCAGGGCGAGGTAGAATGGAAATAAATTTGAAAAACAAGTCTAGGATTTGCTTTTCTTCTTCTTTTTTTATTCAGCAAAGCATACACTTAAAAATATACATAAAATCACCAAATAAGAAAAACAAAAACAAACAAAAAACAAAAAAAACCCAGACAAAGCAGCAAACATGGCACAAACATAAATGAAACGTACCTAAGCCTTCCTTTCAGGTGTGTATTTTGTTTCTGAATTACAGTGTGTTGAGGGCGGGGGGGTCCACAGAAACTCATAGACTGGGTGATGTTTGCACACCTGGAGATTCTAAGTGAGTATTTAGGAAGTGTATTTATTTGAAATGAGGAACCTTGAATTATAAAACCGTAAGTGGCTTGTAGAACGCAGCTTACTAAAATTAAGACTTTGCTCATATAAACTAGAGTAATCTCACCCTTGGAAAGTTGAAAAATAAAAGTCTTCTATATTTCCACAGAGCGACCTGCAGTCAGTTCTCGTCGTGGGTGGGACTGGAGGACCACTCGCTCTCTTCAGCTGGTGGGTCATGTCCCCTCTGGCTTGGAATCGCTGGAAGCACCCGGTTCGTTCTCAGGGGTTCTCCAGACAGAACTGGATTGGAGAAGGGGGAGGGGATAGAATGAGAGACATTTTGAAATTTGCTTCTCCCAGAGTTGCCTAGGGGATGGTTCAGGAGAACCCTACGATTTCTCAGGAAGTGGAAGCACAATTCTAAAGGAGCCTGTGCGGGTGGGAGCTGGACTAAGGAGAAATGCTGTGTGTTCCTATCTAATCAGGCTTACAACACGTCAACGTCAGGGATTTGAAAAATGCACAAATACAAGAGTGCAAGCTTTGATCCAACATGCTGTGGTTGTGTGTGCGTGCCAGAGCTCTCTCTGGGCTGGAGCAGCTGAGGGTGACCAAGTTAGCACATGGCTCTGAGCAAGCCTGGAGATGTTTGCTTTCATGCAAACCTCCAAAGGTTCTCAGGTTTCTTTTGGGAAGGGCTCGGCTTGCTCTATTTCTTCTGCACTCAGCAAAGTCGATTACATATCTTTGTCTTGTCTCCTGGAATTTAATTGTGAAAGCCTCTCTGGCTTCTCCAGGCCATGTTCAAGTCCAAGCCAATTAAAGGAGAGTACCGACTTGAGTTTCCCCCATTAAGACACCGCTCAGAACCCTCACTGTGTACAAGTCAGTAAGGGTGGGCAGGGGGTCAGTCTGTCCAGTCTGGCTTCCCGCTTCTAACTCCTCCTCTGGATTAATGGCTCCAGTTCTGGGTTTACATCACTTTGAAAAATGACCACTGTTTGACTTATGAGTTCTTGAACTCTTGGTTGGCCCCATTCAAACTCTAGCCTGGGGTAGAAAGGGCATCTTGCCTAGTGACTCTGTGTAAATAAATATGCCAAGTGTCTTAGGCTTGCAAGTATGTTGTCTCACTTAATCCCTTGACAGTCTCCTCATGATGCTATTGGTGCAGCCACGGAGGAGAAAGGTTTAGGAACTTGTCTGAAGTTGTTAGGCCAGTTCTAGAATGATCTAATTCACAACTGAATGCAGAAGCTGTTCATGCGTGTGCGTGCATGTGTTAAACATGGTGGGACTGTGTACAAAGAAGAAACTAGATTGACATCTGGTAAACGTTGTTTGTCTCACGAGGCAGCTGATTCTCTATCCTTTCGAGCTTTTTCTTTTATTAGACAGTATCTATCTGGCCCAGGCTGTACTTGAACTAGCTGGGTAATGTAGGCTGGCCTCACGTTCTATGTCTTCTTGCCTCAGCCTTTTGACTACAAGCCTGAGCCACTGTGCTTAGCCTCTGGCTTTGTTCCTGAATGTTCTATATGCTACCTAAGTGATGCTGGAAAAGTCCTTTCTGAACTTAGTTTTCCTGCCTGTGTAATGGGAATAGTGGTTAAAAAAAAAAAAAAACCTACCTCCTAATGTGGATGTAAGGATACATGAACTCAGAATTTCTAGGTGTTTGGGGCCCTATAATAAACATAGCAGGTTTATTATTTATTTGGGCTCATTCGGTTGGAAGGTTTCTGGTCTGAGGGAGTCCATTTTACATTATGAGAGTTTTACATAAAATATTGTGACATAAATAAATACAGCTGACTAAAGAAAGTAAAAGAACCGTGCATGCTGGGTAGGCAGGTAATCCTACATATGAGAGGCTAAAGCAGGAGGATTGAGAACTTAAGTTCAGATTGGGCTGTACAGCGAGACCGTGTCTCAAACAAAACAGAACTAAACCAAACCAAACAAACCAGATACTTCCTTCCGGCTTAGGAACGTTTTGGGCTGGATCCCACAGGGTAGGGGAATCAGTCATCTTCAGAGCCCTGCCCCCGCCCCTCCCCCACCCCCTTTTTGAGACTTGTTTCCTGTAGCACAGGCAGCCCTCAAATCCCATCATTATAGATCCAAGACAGGACTTGAACTTCTCATCCGCCAGGGTGCTAGAATTAAAGCCATGCCCCAGCACATCCAGCTTAAAGTACATTCTTAAGGACATTAGATAATACGGAGCCAAATAAACTCCTGCTGCTGTGTTTGTGTTTCAAGCAAAATTCCCTGAAGGGGAGAGATTATGTTCCATTTATTTATTTATTAGTGTTTATTTACCACCTTCTAGGTCCTTTGGGGGATTGTCTCTGTGCACAAACATTGGCACCCAATGGTCTTTATAAAAATAAGGTGAAGTCCTGGACCTGATGAGTTTGTCTAGACCTGACACGGCTTGCGGAGGGAGCCAGGCAGGGGCTCCAGGACTTACATTTTTGGTCCGGCAGAGGTGCCAGGCTGTTCCGAGTAAGGGGGAAGTCTCTGACTTTAGGTCTGTTTGGGGAGAGATGCTGGAGAGCTTGCCCTGGGAACAAATGCATACCCGTTAATCATCAAGACTTGACCAAAACAGACTACAGCGTCCGGTGGACGAGACAGTCATAAAGTTGTTGAAGAGCCCCTCTAAGGGACATGATGACGTGATGACAGTCATAATAGCCACACTCTGTTACACACCACTCATAGTCTAAGTGAAAAGGCACTGGAAGGAGGTGTTAAAAACAAAGCAAAACACATTTTATTAAATTTACACACCCATGGAAATGTCCCCAAGGGAAAGGTGGATTTTTTGTTTTACTTTTTTTTTTTTTTTTAGTTTTAGTTGTGTGTGTGTGTTGTATGCATGCACTCATGTGTGAGTGTGCAGTTAGCCTTTTGAGCACTATTACTTAGGCATTGTTGGCATTTTGTCTAGGCTCTGTCCCACACTTACCTGGCAACAGCCAGGAATGCCTGACTCATTATAAAAGGGGCTGCTTGCCCTCCCCCCTCTCTCTCCCTCTCTTTCTCTCTCTCTTTTTCTCTTGTTCCCTCTCTTTCTTCTCTCCTCTCCCCATTCTCTCTTCACATGTTCATGGTCTCTCTCTCTCTCTTTCTCTCTCTCTCTGACTCCTCAACTCCTCTCCCCATACCCTAAATAAACTCTAGTCCATACTATACCGGCATTGTATGCCTGGTTCCTCAGGCAGAAGGGATGCCTCAGCGTGGGCCTGCAGAGGTAGCCCCTTTGCCCACAACATAACGAACCTCCACCAAACATATCCCTGATTTCCTTTTTATAAAATACAACAAGCATGAGCAATTCACCATGCTTGGCCTCTGGCTTTGCCCCCAGTTGTGTTACGCGCTACCTAAGTGGTCTTTCTGTCACATAGATCCTGATGCTAGAACTCAGGTTATGACTTGATAACAAAGCACCCTTCCCCACTGAGCAGTCAGCACCCTTCCCCACTGAGCAGTCAGCACCCTTCCCCACTGAGCAGTCAGCACCCTTCCCCACTGAGCAGTCAGCACCCTTCCCCACTGAGCAGTCAGCACCCTTCCCCACTGAGCAGTCAGCACCCTTCCCCACTGAGCAGTCAGCACCCTTCCCCACTGAGCAGTCAGCACCCTTCCCCACTGAGCGGTCAGCACCCTTACCCACTGAGCGGTCAGCACCCTTTCCCACTGAGCAGTCAGCACCCTTCCCCACTGAGCGGTCAGCACCCTTCCCCACTGAGCAGTCAGCACCCTTACCCACTGAGCAGTCAGCACCCTTACCCAACTGAGCTGTCTGGTCATATCCAGAAGTCATTTTTCAATTGAAGTAATTTAAATACAAAGTCATAAACAAGCACAATTAGTCATGTCTCAGGGCTAAATGTCTAAACTTTGAGGTTGGTAAATCCTAGTCACACAGATTACAGCTGTCACCTCCTATCTCCACATCTCTGCTGAGTATGGGTGATGGCCAGGCTATCTTTTTCCTGGGAGAATGTTTCTCAATTCCTGCTGCACAGAAGATAAGGTAAGCTTAGGTGAGGTTACCGATGCCTTAGCCACACCCAAGTGGATAAAACCAGAATCTTTGCAGGTGGAGCATCAGATTTTCACCAGCTCACAAGTGATTCAAATGTGCAGTCATGATCAAAAATGGCTGACCTACAAAGGAACTGAGGGGTGAACATGGGAAATGGCTTTTTTTTTTTGAGACAGGGTCTCTATTCTGTTGTAGCCCTGGCTGTCCTGGAGCTCATAGGTGGATCAGGCTGACCTCACAGAGATCTACCTGCCCCTGCCTCCCAGCTGCTAGGATTAAAGAGAGGATGGTTACGTTGTTGGGGCTTTATTGAGGTTTTTATGGACACCCTGGTGCTTTGTCTGTGGCCATAGGGCAGCATTCTTTCCACCACAGAAATAAGCAATCACTGATTTTGAAGGCTAGTTGTTAAAGATTCAGCACATCACTAGTCACAAGAGATGGACTTCCCAGACATCTGGAAACAGAAGGAAATACAAGCGACTCTTAAAGGGGCGGGGTGGCTGGAGAGATGGCTTAGCTATTACAAGTATCTGCACAGCTGCTCACGGCTGTTTCCAACTCTAGGTCCAGCTCTTTGAGCACTGTGCATGTGTGATACACATACTTGCAGGCAGAACACTCAGACACAGAAAAAAGGTAGGTGCTGCAGAGGTGGCTCAGTGGTGAAGAGCACTGGCTACTCTTCCAGAAGACCCAGGTTCAATTCCTAGCACCCACATGGGATGGTTCGCAACTGTCTGTAACTCCAGTCCCAGGGGTTTCCATACCTCCTTCTGGCCTCCTTGAACATCAGGCACTCATGGACCCAGGCATGCATGAAAGCAAAACACCCAAACATATAGAAAACATAAAATAAAAATTAAAGAACATGTCCATTAAAATGTTGCTTAAGCCCATTTTAGACAATGGAGTAGAACGGTGAGCAAGAATCCCATCTTCAACATCAAACAGCAAATGGCATTCTTTCTGCTTCTGGCTAGGTGGGTGGGTGGTCTTGCTTGAAGTGACATAACTACTCTGAGCCCCAATTTCCTGTATGTAATTTTTTTACAATATTTTTATAACTTTACAACAACAGATAAAAATAATTATATCTGTCTTTTCCAATTGTCCTGAAGACTGAATTGGAGAATAAATACAAGGTCAGCCTTTAGAGTTCAAGATAAAGTACGCCACTCAGTCAACCCCAGCACAAAGAAAACGACAAAACCACCCCCCTACACACAAACACACACACACACACACATACACACACGCGCGCGCGCGCGCAAATAACGTTATCGTTTGCTGAGCAGTCTGGTAAGGAACCTGACTACAGCAAAGTTCAGAGTTCAGGCTTTCTATTTCCAGAAAGCAGTCCTGAGAATAAGAGGGCTGGTGGGGAGGAGGGGTTGGGGACCAGCCAAGACTCCATCTACCCAAGTGACTCCAAGGGGACACTATGTGTGCCAGTCACCTAAGCGATGCCTTATCACAACAAAGGTTTGTTTCTGTGGTTGATATTTTACCGTTGTATTTCATTCTTTTAACCTTGAAAGTAAAAGGACCCCAGCACTCATTACTTAGAGAGGAAACATTCGTATGTAGAATTATATTAAAGCCAGTGGGGTCATGATTGAGGAGAAATCCATTACTAGGTAATTATGGATACAATTTGTTAGGTGCTCACTATTGTCTGGGACTGGGAGAGCTGGGGTAGGCATGGTCTCCTCACGTCTTGATAACTATTGGACCCTGTGGTTTGGAGGGATTCTAAACATGTTCATGGTCTCTTTCTGGGAAAGGACAGGAACTAGTCTTTAGGCTAGCTGTACCTAACCTTAAAACTCACATCCGACCTCCCTCGGCATTGAAGAAACGTTGCTTGGATGGGAGAGTAGTAATCTGGAAGGTCCCCTGCTGGCCTTCTGCTCTTTTCTGAGGGACAGAATGGAGCTGTGCATAGCCCAGAGCTTTTATTAGTGTGTCAGGCACCTTCGGGAAACACACTCCTGAGGAACAATAAAATAATGAAGCCAGCAATTGCCTGTTTGTAACTCATGTCTGTCCTTACAGGGGCTAACAGTTTACACAGGATCCTGTTGTCCCTCAGGAAGTGCTGTGACGGTCTATGTAAGGTTGCCTCAGTGGAAGGAGGGCTTGCATTATTTCCTATGCGTGTCCGATTACGTCTTGGGGAATGTTTCAGGCCTAAGCCCAATGGAAGAGCTGGTCTCGAGTCCTACAGGCTTCACTGGTATGTTTGCCCCTTCCTGTGCAGCTCCAAGACCTTGGGCAGGTAAGCTAACCTCTCAGAGTCTCAATCTGTAGAGAGCTTCATCTATAAAGTAGGAGATGGGAATAAAAATCGCTCTTCCAGTGAAACTGGTGGGAAGTGTTCAAAAAGGAGGAGCCACCATTTAAAGGTGTTTCTGTGACCTTCAAACAGAAGATGCCTTTTGACCTGATTTTTTTTTTTGTCTTTTTTTTTTTTTTTCCTGAGAAAAAGTCTCCCTTTTGAGAAAGGGTAGCCCAGGCTGGCCTCCAACTCAGCCTCTGGGAGGGGGGCTGTCACTGTGCCCAGCTTGAGCTGGCTCTTAAAATACTGTAGGACTCTGTCACACATGGCAGTTAGAAGCTAAAATAACGTAGGCCAAGCTATCACAACAGTGGTAAGGTAGCAGATTTTCAAGGAACCGAGAGCTAGACTGGGAACTGCAGAGGTGGTGTGGCGGGGGGTTTGAGATGGCAGGTCCACTGCTCCTGGTGAGACACAGGCTAGCCCATACCTGTGAGGGCTATCCTTACCACCAATTAAGAATTTGGCTTTTGTTCTAAAAAAACTGCTAATGTGTTTAAACCCAGGAGGGGTCAATGGTTCTAACCTACCAAACCGGAAAGAGGAGTGCATTGTTGCTGGAATTATCTAGAAAATTCTGGAGAAAAAAAAAAAGTTGTTTCTTAAGGGAAACAAGGAAGTGGGCTGAATTTTGGGGTGCTTTTTTTTTTTTTTTTTTTTTTTTTTTTTTTTTTTTTTTTTTTTTTTTTTTTTTTGTGACCGCTCGTAAACAACCACAGTAGCAGAAAATACCACAGCCCCGTCCGTTCTGTTCCCTTTTCTCTGCGCACTCCTGGCAATGAATTAAGCTGAGGCACTCCGGATTCCAACTCATTAGGCTAAGTGCTCATCACCATCGTTCGTGCCACCCACTGACAGGTCTCAATAAACACTGAGCCATCATCCGTGCAGCCGAACGCTGGGGCTGCTGAGCAAGCACAGGACAGCATCTGCCCGGAACTCAGCTGCACCATTAGCTCTGTTAGTGTTGCTGAACCCAGGGCGGAGAGAAGAGACCGTGAGAGCCATCGGTACTGGTACAGAGCTATGCCATGGCTTCACCACATCAAGGCTTGCCATAGAAACCGTGAAATTTTAACCTGCCTAAAACAACAGTTTCAGCCACTTTAGCGAACCCTTTCGATTCTTAAGCAAAATTTACTGGTGTGTAGATGTATGTATGCGTGCATGCATGTGTGCATTTATATGGGTGTGTGTACTTGGGCCAGAGCATGTGTGTGGAGGTCAGGGGACAGGCCTGTGGGAGTGGGTTCTCTCTTTCTGCCTTGTGGTTCCGAGAACCGAACTCAGGTCACCAGGCTTGGAGGCAAGCACCTGTACCTTCTGAGCCCTCTCACTGGCCCATTCCATTTGAGTTTAAGGCAAAAGACTCAGTAGTTCTAATAGCATTATACCCAATGGTGTTAAGATACCCACAGAAGTAAAGTTCGGAAGCTAGGGAAATCTGTTCATTTGGGGACAACATAATTGATAAAGAAAATTTGTAGAGAATTGGTAAGCTTGCTAACAAATTCAGTGTCAATACTTAAGAGCGGGAGTGCTGGGTTCAAGTTCTAAATACATCACCAATGGACTGGAACATCTTTGAGCAAACCATTTAACTTCTTTCTAGACTATGTGAATTATGACCAGAAAGGGCCTATGAGACAGACACATCGCAACCCCCATGTCTTGATGGTCGCCTGACACTGTAATACAGAAACACATTTCTTACTTCGCTAATCAGAGCTCATCTGATAGAGCACTCTAGGTCCCTCAAACAGAGGGAACATCAGACACATTTGTTAAACTCACGATAGAAAAGCTAGGAAACTAAATGCAAGCCCTCGATTGAGGGAGTTTGCTCTAGCCATGGCTGAAGGGATAACAGGAGGAGATGATGTTACCACAGCCCAGAAACGAAGTGAGAGCCACTGCACTGGGCCATGTTTATGGAGGAGATGAAGCGGGCAGAGTTGCCATGGAGACCCACTGAGTTTCTACTCTCATCCTCATCCTCTCTCAGTGCTGCCTACTGGGTGAGACTACCTGAAAACACAGCCCTCAGAAACACAGGGGAGCAGGAGGAAGACTTGCACTGGACACACTTCTCTGTCCCTTTCCTTTCTTCTCTTTGTGGGGAGGGTTAGGAGGATAGTGAGACAGGTTCTCTTAGCCCAAACCAACCTCTGCCATGCTTTGTAGCCAAGATCTTCAACTCCCGGGTTCTTCATGCCTCCTTCCAAGGTCTGGAATAATAGGCATGCGCTATCAGAGGCAGTTTCCTTCCTTCCTTCCTTTCTCCTTCCTTCCTTCCTTCCTTCCTTCCTTCCTTCCTTCCTTCCTTCCTCCCTCCTTCCTTCCTTCCTTCCTCCCTCCCTACTTCCCTCCCTCCCTCCCTCCCTCCCTCCCTAGGTCTCACCATGTGACCTACGGTATATTAGGCAGCCCCAGCTTCCTGAGTAGCTGTGACTGTACTCCAGCCGGAACGCCTGGCTTGAATCTCATTATTTTAAAGATAAAGGTCATTAACAGGTTGTCTTTAAGTTGCGGTGCTTAGCACAGGGACTAATGACTGGCAGGTATGGTGTCTCACTCCCATATTCCCAACACTTGGGTGGCTAAGACAGGGGGATTGCTGTGAGCTTAAGGCCTGAGCTGCAGAGTGAGACCGTGTCTCAAAAAACAAAAAGCAAATGAGTAACCCCCAAATCAAAACTAAAACCAACCAACCAGACTCAAACAAGAGGCCTAGTAGCATCTGCTAGTCACTGTTTTGCTTTGTCCATAACAGCTCAGTCTGTTCCTCTGTGTGTGTGTGTGTGTGTGTGTGTGTGTGTGAGTTGTGTGTGTAGTTCTTGTGAGTGTGTATGTGTGGTGTTGTACGAGTGTGAGAGTGTATTTATGTAGTGTGTGTGAGTGGGTATATGTTGTATTGTGTGAGTGTGTGTGTGTACATGTGTGTAGTAGGCGAGAGTGTGTATGTGTGTGAGAATATTATTAATGTGTGAGAGTGTGCAGTATACATGAGCGTGAGTCTAAGTATGTAGTGTGAGTGTGTTTGTGTGTGAGTGTGTGTGCTATTAGTTATGCATATTCTGCATGTATGTGGGCACTTGTGTTCATGTGCATGTGATAGTCCAAAGTTAGTGTCAATAATTATACTTGACCATTCTTTTATCTTATACTTTGAGGCAGGGTCTTGCAATCAAACCCAGAGCTAGATGATGTGGCTAGTTTTCCTAGGCAGCTTACTGTTTGTCTCCCAAGGCCACCGCAACCACCTAGTATGTACAGGGTTTCTAGGGCTCCAAACTCAAGCTCTCACACTTTCTGTCAAGCACAGATCCATATCCCCGGCTTTCAGCTCTTAATCTTAACAGCTACCCACAACCCCATGAGCTATACATTTTTTCCCATTTTTCTTTTTTTTAAAAAGATTTATTTATTTATTATATGAGTACACTGTCACTGTCTTCAGACACACCAGAAGAGGGCATCAGATCCTATTACAGATTGTTGCGAGACACCATGTGGTTGCTGGGATTTGAACTCAGGACCTCTGGAAAAGCAGTCAATGCTCTTAACCACTGAGCCATCTCTCCAGCCTTCTCCCACTTTTCAAATGAGAACTGTTATGGTTTGGGGATTGAAATTACCTTCAAGGGCCATTTCATGTGCTGAAGACATGGCTGTCCATGGAGCAATATGCAGTGACGGGGCTTTTGAGGAGTGACTAGTCCATGGGAGACTCATAATCTGCCACACTATCAAGATGCGATAGAAATTTAGGTGAGATGGGATTCAAGAGAGTGGGTGCTTGGAGCCAGCTGTGGCCCTAGAGATGTGTCTGTACTTTAACCCTTTCCAGGCTGTCTGTGAAGTCAAGCCATGTCCCAAGAGTTATGCTGGGGGTGGCGGTAGAGCGCTTGCTTCCACTCTGGAAGCCCCAAGTTCAGTTGCATAACCTGTCTCCCTCAAAGCTCGTTTTTAGGTTAAAGACTTTTAAGGAGATCTGTGCTTTCATCACTCACTTTTCTTAAATGGCTCCTCGCTATAACTAGCACGAGTACGAATCGGTTAAAATAAAACAAGTCAAAATAAAACACATTTTTGCTATTGGTACTGTTCATTTCTTCTGAGTCCCTTGACGACTTCCATGTCTCCTTTCCACTGTTCTGCAGGTCAAGGACTTCACTCATTACTTCTCTGGGGACTAAGCAAATCCCAAAGCAATTACATCAGATGTTCTGTTCTTCAAATGACGCAGACATCTTTGGATGGTATAACAGGCGGAGTCTACTAGTTTCCTACCCAATGTCTACTCTCTTTCTTGTCCCTTAGAATCAGAGATCTAAGTTGGAGGCCAGAACACGGTAACCAGCTATAAATACTACAGTTCTCAGTCCTCTTTGCAGACAGGCAGTATGAGCATGTGATCCAAGTTCTGGCCAGCCAGATGCAAGCAGAAGTGCAGGTCTTGTGGCAGAGGACTCCTGAGAGGGAGGCCATTGAGGTGGGAGGCATCCTTCCACTGTCTTCCCTCCTCTTGTGCATCAGCTTAGACTGTGAAGTGACCCTGAGAGCAGAAGCTAGAGATCAGGCTGAGGGGCGGGCAGATGGAAGGAACCTCTGTCTCTGGTGATCTCGTGTCCACTGAAAGTCTGGGAAATGCCTACTTCAGACTTACTGCACGTGAGATGAGGGCTGAGCGCTTGGTAGGCGAGCGTTCATGGAAGGGGGCCTTAGAATTCTAAGTGTGTATCTACTGAAGCCCGAATCTCATCTTTTAAGGACTCAAGAGCAACTCAAAATAGCAAGACTGAAGCCTCGAATGCTCTGTGGGAGAACAGCATCCATCATCAATGACAGCAGCTGGCCTAGGCTTAGTGACACTAGTTGGCTCTCTCCATTTTCATTTCTTACTAAGCCTCCATGATTCCACCCCCTCCCAGTCCTTCTGTGAATTGTTCAGAGTCTGGCTGAAGATGGCCTTAAATTCACTCTATAGCAGAGGCTGGCACTAAACTCCCGATTCTCCTGCTTTGACCTCTGCCCCCTCCAGTGGTGAGAACATGTGTCATCACACTCAACTACTTACTTACTTCTCACGGACCTTAAAAAGCATCAGTTTTGTATTGGGGCATTGTGGTTCATGCATAAAATCCCAGGATTTGAGACACTAAGGCCGGAGGATTGTCATGAGTTCAAAGAATACCCGGTCTACATAGGAAATCCCAGGGATACAGAAAGAGACCGTGTGTCTCAAAACCAAATGAAAACAGAAGTCCACTCTCAGATCATGCTCACAATGTCTTTATGAACACGACTTTGAAGAGTCGTGAGGCTGGATGACACGCACACTACTCCTCTCGCCTCCAGTCGCCTTTCCCCTGGCTCCTAGATCACCAGCATCTATACCCCATAATACTCTCAAACCCTGGGCAGCCTGGGGGAGGTGGCCTGAGATTTGGGTTCCTGCCTCCTTGCTTGGTCCTGTTGCCAACCGACCCCAGCAATTTGGTAAAGATCAACGTGTCATTTTGACAGCAATTAAGATAGCCCTCTCCCTATTTTTGAGCCAGGGTGTAAAGTTGTGGCCTTCTGTTCTAGGTAGCTGAAGCCAAACCATACTTATATTAAATGGACAGGAACAGAACAAGACTTCCAAGCTTTCAAAGGAAGCATGATTAGCGTGGCCAGGTGAACACCGACTCCAAAAGGAAGGCTCCATTGAAGCCTCAGCAGCCACCAAATTGTCAACGGTGGCAGAACTATGTGTTCCCTCTCTACTCTTTGGCAGCAACGGCATAAAAATGTCATCCATGCCACAGGCCAAAAAATGTCAGTGCTCTATGGGGTAAGCAAAATCTGGAGAGGCTTATCTCATATGTAAACAAATAGCCTTCACGTGCACATCCATAATTATCCTGTACTGAAAGAGTTACATACACATTTAAGTACATGAGAAGGAGCCACATTCTTCTTTAAAAGCTCCGTTCAACAAGCGCACGCGTTGATGACAAAGGAGGACCCAGCATGCCATGTATAAAACAGGATGGTTGGGAGAGGAGGGGGGTTTTAGGATTTGATTGCCGTGACCATGGCAACTCTTACAAAGGAAAACATTTAGTTGGGCCTGGATTACAGTTTCAGAGGTTTAGTCCATTCCTGTCATGGAAGGAAGCATGACAGTGTGCAGGCAGACACGGTGCTATACCAAGAGCTGAGACTTCTACATCTGGATCCAAAGGCAGCAGGAAGAGTGAGTGACACTGGGCCTGGCTTGAGCATCTGAAACCTCAAAACCCAACCCCGGTGACACACTTCCTCCAACAAGGCCACACCTCCTAATAGTGCTACTCCCTGGTGGCCAAGCATTCAAACACATGAGCCAATGGGGAACATTCCTACTCAAACCACAGCAAGGAGTGGCTCAGTTGGTAAAGTATCCTCAAAATACAAGGATCTGTGCTTCACTGAACCCAGGCAAAGTTTCTGTATGTACTGTTGTAATCCTGTGACCCCAGCACTAGAGAGGCAGAGTCAGGAGAGTCCCTTATGTTCACACCAGCTGGTCGAACTTAATTGGTTAACCCCAGGTCAATGAGGGACCCTGTCTCCAACAGGTGGGTGGTGTTCCTGAGGATGACATTCAAAACTGTCCCTTGACCGCCAAGGCATCTGCATACATTTGCACACACGTGAATTAAAAAAATAATTGATGGGTTGGAGAGATGGCTCCGTGGTTAAGAGCACGGACTGCTCTTTCAGAGGTCCTGAGTTCAAATCCCATCAACCACATGGTGGCTCACAACCATCTGTAATGAGATTTGATGCCCTCTTCTGGTGTGTCTGAAGACAGCAAGAGTATATTTATATATAATAAATATAAAAATCTTTAAAAAAGTT
Source organism: Rattus rattus (assembly GCF_011064425.1). Classification (NCBI taxonomy): domain Eukaryota; kingdom Metazoa; phylum Chordata; class Mammalia; order Rodentia; family Muridae; genus Rattus; species Rattus rattus. Next base: position 184,688,043 of record NC_046156.1, read on the forward strand.
GATAAGAAAAGTTCCACCTCCAAACAGAAACATGACCCTCCATACTTAAAAAAAAAAAAAAAAAAAAAAAGAACTTGGTTTTTCCTTTTTCAAACATAGACAGAAATGTGGGTTAAATAGATATATAATTTTCTCCCTGTAACCCTACTGTAAAAATACCGGAAGTATATTGATAACGAGTAGGTGATATAAATAATTCTGCATAATACTGGGAGCAGTGGCACCCAAGAGTACCCTGGTCACACAGGGCTAATCAGTAACTGTCATGTGAGAATGTTGGCTTCAATTTTTCAAGAGAAACTAGAATTTTTAGGGATTTTTTAAAATGTAAAACATAAAGTTTTAAATACTGGCAATTGATTCATTCAAACAAAAACCAAGGCACTGTGTGAGCGAGAAAAGTTGGGAAGTTGTATAGCCTCCAAATCCCATATAAATTGAATTATTTTTTAGTAAAAATAAGAAGTGGGCAAGGTAGCAGAAGCTTATAATTCAGCACTTGAAGGGTGAAGGCCAGAGAGGAGTCAAGGCTATCTTCAGCTCGGTAGTAAGTTCTATGCTAACCCTCTCAAAAAGCAAATGGCGAAATAAATTACGGAGTATCCATGTTATGTATAATGAGGGGAATATTAATGTATATGAATAATATTTGTATGTATATAAAACGTAAGTTTTTTTAAAATAATTTTTTTGAGAATGAGCCTTACTATGTAGATCAGGCTGGCCTTGATGCACTCATAGAGATCCACCCACCTCTGGCTTCTGAGGACTGGGATTAATGTGAGCAACAAATTCTGCTAAAACTTAAGTTCTTTAGTATGATAATTATCACAAGGCCATATATACATAGTTCATGTTTATTTGTAGAAATTATTTTTAAAGCCCAGGACAAAGTTACTTGCAAAGCTGAGACTCCTGGAAACTGCCAGGAACAGGGAGATGGGAGAGGACAATATCTATCTATCATCTATCTATCTATCTATCTATCTATCTATCTATCTATCTATCTATCTATCTATCTATCGAGATTTCATGCTTATATACATAGATGTGTACAGAGATGTATGAAATGTATCTGGAAGCATAAGCAAAAACTGAATGGCATTGGTAGCCGTGGATGAGGGAAGAAGGGACACAGAGAATGGCCAAGCAAGCCGTCAGTATGTGGGGAGACGCAAACCATGAACATGCAGAATGTTGCCTTTCTACTCAGGTGTGAATGAGGCCCTTTGTCTCAGCAAAGGTTTGGTGGGGTGGATCTGGAATGGGGACTGAATGATGATTTAAAACACATGACAACTCATTAACCGTACAAGCAAATTCATGTCTTGGGAGTGAGCGTGCCCCACGACTCCAGGAAAGAAGGCCTTTTAGAGGACACGGCCATACTTTTACCTCAGCCCACTCAGGGTGGAAAAGCTGAAGGCTTTCACTTCCCAGAACTCTTCAAACTAGGACAAAACTGAACGCGGCCGTGGTTCCCGTCTTGTTGGAACCTGCAGGCTACTCACCTGGCAGTTCCTAGCTTAACTACATGAGATGCTCCATGTGTGAGGGAGGCCTTAAGGAGAGGGAATGGAGGCCATTACCTGGTGAGGGATTAGGTAGATGAGGAAGATGTGGTGGCCCAGACAGCTCCTGGTGACCAGGCTGGCCAGTGAACATCCTGTCTAGTAACTTATCAGAGGAAGACACAGTCCAAGCCTTGCAGGAGAACGCCTGCCTAGTGTCACCCTTCCAGGGATTCTCTAGTGACACCTGGCAGCCAGTCCTATTATTCAACAGGTCCTGTTCGCTTCGGCTTTTCTGAGAACGCTGGGCAGTATGCTGAAGACCAGAGTTCAGACCCGCGTGGGAGGCGGCTCCATGGGAGGCTGTCAGGAAGTTACTGCCCGGGGTGATGGGTGGAAGACTCTGTGTTCTGATTGGTGGAAGCCCCTTCCCGGCCAGGGATTTCTTTTCTGGCAAGAGATACTTTGAATTCTCCGAGGTCCTCTTCTTAAAGACAACCATGTCCACCTGGTCACCAGGCTGATCTTGGCAGTTGGTATCCACGACGCTGTCAAAGGTGGCGATGATGTCATTGACTTCCGAGGTGTCCTCCTCCTTAGGTCTGGCCCTGCTCTGCTCCTTCTGATGGGCTTTCGGCTCCTCTTTCTTGTTTTTGCAGAAGATTTGGTTGAGCACGCTGAATCGTCCTTCCTTCTTTTGGGGTTGACTGTTCTGAGAGGGGAGAGGCCTAGCAGGCTCTGCTCTAGAGAGACAGGAAAGAACAAGAATGCCAGGCGAGGCCAGGAAATGGGGGGAAAGAACGATATGACACCCCCAAGCCCATCCATCTGCTTCATCAGCTAGTCTAGGCTCAGGCACAGATGCCCATAGTCTTCAAGTCAAGGTTTCGCACAAGCACTCCAGCTTACACTAACTCCTCACAGAGAAGGCACCTCAGTACTCCACCGCCCTCTCTCCCCTCTCTCTTCTCTCACTTCTCTCTCTTCTCTCCTCTCTCTCTGAGATGGGGACTCCACATAAGGTAGCTTCAGACTCATAATCTGCTTGCTTCAGGCTCCTAAGTACTCTGCTTATGGGCACGTGCTACCCACATCTCTCAGGGGCTGGGTTCACCCCCCCTCCCCTCCATTTTGTTGGCTTTTTTTTTTTTTTTTTTTTTGACAGCGTTATACGTGTATGTAATGTGGTGCTCGAATGCATGGGAGGGACTTCAGTTATTTCACCCCAACTCCAGTCTCTCCCCCTCCTTTTCCTCCCCTCCCCTCTCTCCTTTCCCCCTCCTTTCTCCTCTCCCTACATGTGGAGACTCAAGGTTGATGTTGTGTATCTTCCTCTGTGTCTGTCAGCCTTGCCTATTTATTTAATCTTTGACACTTACTTATAATTGCGTATGTGAATAAGAGTTGTCTGAGAGAAGCTGCACTCCCCATCCCCCCCCTCCAGGGGGTTGCAATGTTACAAGTGCAGAGCCGAATTATCTCAGGACCTTTTTAACCCAGCCAACGGCTGCTCTCCTCTGCTGGTGACCACCAGGTCAATCTTAAGGTATGAGCAACCAGCCAACAGACTGAGAGCGTCATGTCAGAAAGTACCTGAGGCCAGTATCAGAAACTCCCCTGCTCTCTTCTAACCTGCCTACCAAATGTTCCCATCAACATATTTGCCAAGGTGCCTTGATTTGCAACTTTGTCTTTGTTCTGGTTCTACGAAAACGTCATCTTGGAGCCTAGAATTTGAGGTAAGCTAAATCTGTTTCCAGGCTGTGGTCACTTACACGTCGCTCCAGAATACCCCATCTCTGATCCCTTCTGAGGCGAGGGTTGTGTTTTTATGCTGACAGCTGTGTGGATGATTCGTGTAAGTGTGGGAGCTTGCATGCCAGGGCATATGTCTGTGGAGGTCAGAGGACAGCTCTATGAATCTGGTTCTCTCCTTTGACCTTTGCGTGGGCTTCAAGGATAGAACCGTAGTGCAAACGTGCACGGCGAGCCTCTCTACCCGCCGAACCATGTCTCTGGCCCAACTTTAGTTATTAATTAACTAATTAATTCAGGGCCTCTCATAGAATCTGAAGCTTGCTTATTCAGCTAGATTGGCCGGCCAGCAAACCATAGACACTTTGTCTCCATTTCTCCAGCACTGGGATTACCGCTGTGAGCTATGCCTGGCTTTTTACATGGTTGCTGGGGGAATCAAACTTAGGTCTTCTTATTTGTTACACAAGCATTTACTGACTGAAGCATCTCCTCAGCCTCTAGAGCTTAATTCTTTTAATTAACTCGTGGCAATCTGTTTTCAACCGTCAATTGATTAAGCTGGAAATAGTCAACAGTAGCATATGTGTTAGAGATGAAGTGTACGTGTGATACCCAAAGTTAACCTGTGAGTTCCCCTTGCCCAAGGACCATGTAACCTCTTGGAATGTTGGGAGTTGTAGTTCTTGGAATATAACAAATGTCTCCTGCAGGGGACTACAGGTTTTATAAATCTCTGTGAGACTTGTTTCACAGCCACTCAGCTGGAAGTTCCAGGGAAGTGGTTCTGACCAAAAGTCCATCTTTTGGTCAGTATTTAATATTTAATAAAGCTTGCTTCAAACTTGGCCCAAAATGGTGGAATTGGTTTTTCTCTGGCAAATCTCAGGATGAGCATAAGGCGTGAGTTCGGGTCTCTCATGGCGGAAGAAGGCAGGAAGCCTGTGGCTCTCTGCTTCTGAGTGAGAGTTCCCAGGACAGCGGCATTGGCAGTACTGAGTCTCGCCTGTTTCACGCTATTTGTTTGTCACATCTAAAAATCCCCCTAAATATGGTTATGAAAAATACTCTACTAAAGGAAACAGGCAGAGCAGACCTAGAGTTTGAGCTCCGGGGGAAGAGGAAGTTATGTGTGCCAGAGGTTGGGCGTGGCAGATGTGAGCAATGCTCAACTCAGAGCAAACTCAAAACTGTGGAGAGGGTAGCGCAGCTGTTTGGTGGCTGGCTCAAGCTGAGTTTCCCGGAGGCGGTGTTCTGCTTTAGTCCTTTGGAAAGTCTGTGCTGTTCTCTGGTGAGGCCACAATCAAGCCAATGCTTTCTGCAATGGGGATCAACCCTGAAACTGGACCCACAGGCAGCTGCCGAGAGGGAGACTACAATACCGCTCCTCAGAGCGAGATGCTGTAGTCTGTTTGAAAAACACCAGCGCTAAATTTGAATGCAGACAATGGATATTTTCTCACTACGAATGCACACACACACACACACAGCCATTTCTACTTTTCCATTGTTAATAAATTTTTTTTTATCTCCCTTTCACCGTGGAAGTCACATGGTCAAATGAATAGCCACGTAGCAGAATATAGGAACGATGAAACAGCACATGGAATTCTAGAAATACGTAGTGGACATGGCTAAGACACGGGCTTTCCAGAGTGTGCATCTTACTAGTGGTGTCCTATAAGCAGCTAAGAAAAGGGAAAAGCTGACTAAATTTTGTATCTATTGTCTTCCTTTTTTTTTTTTTTTTTTCATAAGAGTTTCTGGACTAATGCAGTGATATTTTGCTGCTTCTGGACTTACAGATAAAACACTTTTTTAGTACGCTTTAAACATACACTCTACTTGGTTTGGGATTGGGAAAGTTTGACTTGATTCATTTTTATTTTAATTTTATATTTTATTTATTACTATTATTTTTTGTTTTTTTGAGCCCACTGCCCATTGAATATTCCTTTGAGGCAGCTGTGCACGAGCTTGGTCAGTCTCATCGTACAACGAGCACAGCACCTAACACACTCTGTGCTGAAACTGACTTTGTCCGTGGACAGTAACCCAGTAGATCTGATGGCAGTATGCTGCCATGAAGTTTGATCTCCTCCCCTCCACACACACAGTAGGATTCAGGATTCTGATGTTGCACAGATTTGCATGAAACAAAGCCCAGAGGGGCAGGAACCTGTAGATTGAATGGTAATTGGTAAATGGTAATGGTAATTGACAAGAGGAGGGAAAATGTTGGTGGCACTAATTTCTCTCTTTATTGGTATTGGGCTTTGATCAGATGAAACTTTCGTAGCACAGTACAAGCTTCAATCAAAGTTGGTTTAATTGCCAAAAGTGTAATTAATATGCCAAGAACTTAAAAACAGTGCTGCTCTTACTAGTTTTCTTTGCTATGGAAAATAGCAACATTAAATGAAATTAAAAGGTATTTATTTATTCATTTATGGATGGTGTCTCCTTAAGTAAACAGCTCAAACTGGCCCCAAACTCACAGTTCTCCTGGATTACAGCTCCAATATTGTTTTAATTAAAATGTGGGTTTTTTTCATTCTAGCAATCACAAATTTATCATTACTTAAACAAATAGCAAAACAAGTGTTTTATTAAAATTCCCTCAGATAAATATTTTGACGCCGTAATGGCAATAGATATAACTCAGACTTTAAAAGCTCTTTGGCATCTCCAGAAAGTTTCGAGAGCGTAAGATAATTGTGGAAAGAGTGATTTAGGCAAAAGCAGGAAGAAAGGGAGAGGAAGGGGTGGTTTAAGTTCTCTGGCCCATAGCTGAAGGATCAGAGCTGGTTGTTTCTGTCTTCATGTTCCACACAATGGGGACCTCTTTGCTCTCTCGTGGACCACAGCAAACGCACGTGATTAACTGGATAATTAATAATGCTACTTATGCAATCCTCATACTATTGAATTACTGCCCCAGCTAGATGGCTCAGTGGATTAAAATGTCTGTCACCAAGCCTGAGGATGTGAGTTTCAGCTTTGGAACTCACATACTGGAAGCTATCCTCTGACCTTTCTCTCTCTCTCTCTCTCTCTCTCTCTCTCTCTCTCTCTCTCTCTCTCACACACACACACACACACACACACACACACAAATATTATTGCTGGGTTTACATGTTGGTGGTTTATAAAACTTTAACGTTATAAATCTCTGAGAGGAAGACACTAGATAAACTCACCGGCCCTCTCGGGAAAGGAGCCTGACGCAGGCCGTGTGACCACAGTACAAGGCGTAGGCCAGGGGCGTGCTCTCATTAATGTCCCTCAGGTTGCTGTCCATGCCCAAGTCCAGCAGTGACTGGACACATTCTGCCTTTCCAGCAGCTGCAGCCCAGTGCAGGGGTGTCCTGGGGGAACAACAGAGAAGAGACATAAGACGCTGAGTCAAAGCCTTCCAGGCTTAGCCATGGTCGGCTTCCCGCCAGGGTCGGAGAAGGAGGACAATCCCCATGCTCTCCATAGTATAAAACAGAGCGTATGCCCAGGTAGGGAGGCTGGGGAGTATGCCAGAGACTTCCTCCACCGCTGTGCATTCTCCCTGCCTTTGCCATTTCTGCGTTCCCTGAGAATGTCCTAAAGAGGAAGTATGAGTGCTTTTAAGGCTCTTTATACACAGTGCCAACTGACTTCTAGGAATGCTGACTCAATTTACCCTCTTACGGCTGAACGCTGAAGTATGCCACCATCTTTAAAAACCTTTGTTAATTTGGTTGGCAAAATGATACCTGGATGTATTCCTTTGCATTTCTTTACTAGAAAGGCTGAACCTGCCATTTGAATTTCTTCATTGAAGTCACTCTTAATGCCTTTTGTTTATTTTTGCTTTTCTTTTTTTAAAAGGTAGATTCACACTATATAGCATGGACTAGCCTTGAATATACAGTCCTCCTGCCTCAGCCTCCATAAGGCTGGGATTATAGGCATGTGCCACACTAGAGACAGTTTCTGTTTTTCTATTAGAGTATTCATGTTTTTCTTAGTAATTTAAGTGGGCTATTTACATATTAAAGACACTGACCATTTATAGGTCATCTATACGAACTTCAAAAGTTTTGTTATTCAATCTTTTTAGTGATTTTTCTATAAAAATGGAAACCATCCATATTTGATTACATTTTATTTTATCTCTTTCATATTTAGAAAGTATTTTCTTAATCAGAAGACAAATGGTCACCAACACCCAACCATTTTTCTTTAAAAAAAAAATTGTAAAACCAGTGTTTTCTTAATAAACTAAAGAGGAACAACAGGAGGAAATATTTACAAATCACAGGTGCAACAAAAGGCTTAAAATTAGAATGTGTGTCAGCTTTCAGAGCTAAAGGACAAGAAAACAAACCCGCTTAAAGAATGGCGGAAGATTAGAATAGATGTTTCACCAACAAAGAGGTGTGGCTGGTGAGACACTCAAGAGGAAACACCACAGGCTCAAAAACACTTCATCCAGTCAGTGTGGTTGTGCACACCCGGAGTCCCAGCATCCAGGAGGAAAGAATGATGATTTCTGTGAGTTTGAGGCTAGCCTGAGCTACATAGTGAGTTCTGGGCCAATCTGTTCTACAAAGTGAGTCCCTGCCTTAACAATAAAATTATCACTAGGGAAATGCAGATTTAAATGGCAAGGAGATGCCACCTGCCTGTGTAAATGTTCCCAGTAGGGGCAAACCCCCAACAGAGCTTGATAGTAACTGATGGTGGTGAGAATGCAGAAGACTGGAACTTGCCTGCAATCTAAGCAGTTTTACAGGCTTAATATATCCCGAATATGTGCCCCAGAAATCCCCACTTCTAGATACCTAGGTAGAGAAACGAAAATTCAGCTCTCAAATGTTTATAGCAACTGCACTATAACTTCCCCAAACTGGAAGCAAGCCACCATTCACCCGTGGGCGAGTGAATAAACAAATTGTGGTTCCTCTATATTGTGGAATATGACCCAGTGGGAGGCCCAACGGGCTACCAAAGTACGGGACAGTTGAGATGACCCACCCCAAGCACATTCTGCTGAGTGGCATGAGCCAATCTCAGAGGTGACCTTCCCTCTTTTAAAGACCCGAAATCTGAAGTGCTCTGAGCACTGACGGGTTGGATGTCACAAGTGGAACCTTCTGTATCTGACCCTGCAGGACACGTCAGCGCTGAAGTTCCAGTGCACTTAGACGCTGTGAAGAATGCCTTCAGGCACTGTGCCTGAACACATTTTGTGTTTAGATTTGGTTTCATTGGAAGATGTCTCATCGTATTTATGAAAGTCTTCCCAAATCTCAGCAATTCAGAAATCTGAAATACTTCCCATCACAGCATGGTGGCCAAGGGGTAGTCAGTCAACTTACAGTCACAAGTATATGACATTCCAAAAAGAACAAATTGTAGAAAGAAATAATCCATGGTTGCCAGGGTTTAGGATGGATTTGTGTGCTGCTGTAAGGAGGCAGCATTGGGGTTAATGGGGCTGTTTTGACTTTTGTTTGTGTTTGCACACACAGTATGCAAGGCGCTTGCCTTAAGAGTTCCCCAGCCCGAAGAAAAAAAAAAAAAAAAAAAAAAAAAAAACCAAACAATAGGGATTTGTGTGTGTGTGTGTGTGTGTGTGTGTGTGTGTGTGTGTGTGTATAGACTAAAAAGAAAATCAGTATTTTTTCTAGATTTATTTAGGTTGAAAATAAGAAATGCGTTTTGGCATGGTTCTCACCTTTATAATTTCAGCATCCAGGAAGCAAAGGCACCATGATTGGAACCAGCCAAGGTTATAGAGTAATAGAGTAAAGTCCTATCTCTGGGTATGTGTGGTATATACTTTTCTAATACGTGGCCCATTTTTCTCAATACCATTTATTAGATCGTATGCTCTCTCTGTTTTTTGTTTGTTTTTGTCTTTTGTGTGTTTGTTTTTTTTAAGATAGAGTTTCTGTGTATGTAGCACTGATCTTTCTGGAGCTCAAGCTGTGGACCGAGCTGGCCTTGAACTCAAACCTGTTTCTTCCTCCTCGAGTGTGGGGATTAAACTCATGCAGCACCACGGCCTGGTTAAGGTGACTGTTTATTTTCCACTTTTCTTCTGTCCTCTATTTAAAGGCCTGGTTGGCTTTGAACTTAATCTTAGGGGGGAGGTGTGGCAGGGTAAGCCTGACAAATAATGTTTTCCTGCTTCTGAAAGCCAGGCTTAAAACTGGGAGCAGATCTGAAGCAAGGGCAAAATATTTAACTGCACGTATAAAGGGGTCTGGGTCCCCCAATCCTAGACAGAGAGTTCTCCCTCAGCTGTGACAGATTGGTGACGATGTGCTGAGAATAGAGCTTTAGAGTAGAGCACTGTGTACCATGTGCCAGGCACTGGGTTTGAACCCCAGTACCATTAAAAACTGAGCATAAAGACCACTGGGCCAAACAACACTAGGTCCCAGAGCTCAGCTTCTTCTTTGGAGCTGGTGGGAGGGAGGGGCCTGTCAGAGGAGGTGTCTAGCCAGTGGGAACCCTGCAACCTATAATCACCATGCTCCCACAAACAGCCCAGAGAGTGAAACCTCATCATGAGATACGAAAGAACAAAGTCATGTATCAAGAGGGTCATCTCTCACCTCTATTCTCATATATATTGGTATTGTGAGAATTCTACAATCAACCAAAAAGAGATGGAGGTTAAATTTCCCATTAGTCTACTTAGATGGTAAAAATGAGAAATTACAGGTCTGGTTTGATAGCTCAATGGCAGTGTGCTTGTCTAACATACTGAGGGGCCAGGTTAAATTCCACACTGAGGAAAAGGATTAAGTTATAGATAATATAATTGCTACTATTTTTAAAAATCTTGGTTGTAACAAAGCATTCATACTTTACACAGTGAATATTCCACTCTTTTTTCCTTGGGTGCACTTTGCACTGCGTGGAAGAGGAAAGTGAGAGCGTTTCTCTTACCGTGCTGTACCTACAGCACATACCGTGACACCTAAGCTCTGTAGGGTCTCAGCAAACAGTTGCTGAGAGGAAGCTTCGATGATTCTACCCTCTTTGTTATACTACGGACAAAACAACTCTGGGTAAAGATACACTCCACAGGCCACATGAAGCTCAAGAAGAAGGACGACCAACGTGCAGACGCTTCAGTCCTCCTTGGAAGGGGGGAACAAAATTGTTCACAGGAGGAAATACGGAGACAAAGTTTGGAGCAGAGACTGAAGGAAAGGCCACCTAGAACCTGCCCCACTTGGGGATCCAGCCTGTACACATACATTCACCAAACCCAGACGATATTGCTGATGCCAAGAAGTGCATGCTGACAGGAGCCTGATAGAGTGGTCTCCTGAGAGGCTCTGCCAGGGCCCTGGGCATGCTGAAGAGGGCCAAGTAACCCTCAGGCATAGAACACCAGGAAGTGGTCAGAGAGGGGCCTTGGACCTGAATATCTCTGTACACAGTGTGGCCTCTGGGTCTACATACTCCAACTCTCCAATACTCTCTGTCTGTTAAATAATCCCTCTCCTCTTTATGATGTCTTAGAGTAGTGGTTCTCAACCCACCTAATGCAGTGAACTTTCAATACAGTTCATGTTGAGGTGACCCTCGCCCCACCATAAAATTATTTTGGTTACTACTTCATAACCGCTTTGCTACCGTTCTGGATTGTAAAATAAATATCAGATACGTAACCTCAAAGAGGTTGCGACCCACAGGTTGAGAACTGCTGCCTTAGCAGGTCGGTGTCTCAGCAGCACAGTGACATATCACGCTGTGTCTGAATATGGCAGGTAGAATTTGTTCCATTCAACCTCAGAGAGTTCTCCAGACAGTATTTTATGAGATGAGACTACAGAAGATTATTCTCTCTATTTAGAGGAAAATAAATTCAGTTGACAGAGTCGAACACTGATCGAGTCAGGCTCACCAACATGCAACAATCCATTTTGAAGGTTTGTGAAGTAAACCCTGCCTTTCCTTTGCCAAGGCCAACTGTTTTAATTCCTCTCTGGCCATCATGGAAGGGGTGTGGAGAGACAAGAGGAACAGACTGACAACCTCCGATTCATATACTGAGCGTCTCTGTGGCAAATCTGGGGCACAGGTTCTGAGCTGTCTGAGTCACAGTTCCTTTCCTATCTTGAGGCTGCAGATCACCCTACAGACACAGCTGACTGGCCTCAGCCATGGCTGTGAGGAGCGAAAAGTCGGGACCCGAGATTTAAGGCAACTGAGCAGTACTGGGCGATGTGGTGGTCTCTGGGTGGTGAGGGATGATGGGTGGAAGGGGGCAGGGTTGCTTCAGTTCTCGGTAGCTAAGGGTTGATTTGTGAAGCCTGTAAACATCCATGGAGAATTCCCAGAAGTATGTAGGGAGGAGACTCTGATAAAAAGCTGTCCTCCCTGAGGAGAAACGAGTTGTTTGTTGCAGTGAATTGTGGCTTCATAGACTGCTGACATTTGGGGCATTTAAAACATGTAGGCTGCTTCTGCGGTATTTGTGAGAAGGCATTAATCTTCGGCAAGTGCTATCATTTTTAAACTACCATGCATTATGTGACTTAGCTTTTCCCTTACATTTATTTATTGTGTGTGGGTATGTTCGTGCAAGCTTGTGTGCCATGGCGCTTGGATGAGGTCAGAGACTAACTCTGTGAGATCCTATTCCCTTCTTCCACTATTTAGGACAGAGCTAAGTTTATCTGACTTGGTGACAAGAACCTTTCTTTATCTTCTGAGCCATCTTGCTGGCCATTTTTAAAAATGAGGTGTTTTTGAGACGAGTCTCATACTGCAGTCCATGTTGTCCTCCAGCTTGTGAACCTATGTCAACCTCCCGAGGGCTATGGTTTCAGAGCGTTCCACCATTGCCTACTTTCTGAGGTGCCTTGATATACAGGCAGATGAGTTCTCCGGATTTTCTCTCTCTCTCTTCTTCCTCCCCTTACCCACCTTTTATTGCAATTTTATTTTTCTCCTTTTCCCACAAAGTCTTTTCTTTAGGAAAATCTTTTGCTAGAAAAAGAAGAGGAAAAGGAGGAGAGAGGTAGAGAGATGCCTTAAGCTTATTTTGATTTTTTGAATAGTTTGACTATTAACAGAAACTCGTGGTTTCGTGGGAAAGACAGAGTTTCATGTTTAGCATGAGAATACAAGATGGAGAATTTGTGAATGGCTTAGTCAGTGGCTTGGAGCTTCCTGGAAACTGGACTTTTCTTCTCACCTCACCTAATCAACTCTATTGATTTCCCTCTCTAGGCTTGCTTTCTTCCCTGAAGCAAAACTAGGAGGAGTCTGCTCTGAGCTGGTTCTAACAACTTTTGAAGTAGGCAAGCTTCCTTTCATCTCCTGATGCTAAAATCTGTTCTTTTCTCTTTGTGGATCGCTTAAGTCTCACCTCATCTTACTGACACCCCTTTCTTACCTCCTCAGACCTACATGGAACATGAGTCACTCCTCCCCAACACACACTCACACACACACACACACACACACACACACACACTCACACTCACACACACACACACACTCACACACACACACACAGAATTCAAGATATCAGGGGGAAGTGCTGACATCTTGTGGGACATCAAAGATTCTGATATGCTCACTTCATTCTTTAACAGAAAATGCTACACACAGCCTCAGATAGTTTGTAATCTTAAAACGTATTTTCAATAGTTTTGCTTACCATTGTGTTTTTTCCTTACATTTCCGTGGACTCAGTGCCTAAACTAAAGTTGGTAATCGAGTCATTGTAGGTGATGGGCACTGTATTTACCAGATGTTAGCGCAATCCTTCACTGGATTTCAAACATACCCTGTGACAAATCACTTTACCTTTCCACACCTAGACCCTTTTTCCAGCAGGCATCCATGACTGAAAAAAACACCCTCATTAATAAGGTCCATGGTTTTTAATAAAAATACCTCTTATACTCCGGATAAAAAGTTGTGGCCATTACAATACATCTCAGAGGAGAAGAAAGTATGAACTTCATTAAGAACTAAGGCCCATAGCTCAACAGAAAGCCTTCTGAGAACACTGCCTATGTTCAGTAAAAAGTGGAAAATCTGACCACGCCGTAGTCACAACCTCTCTCCATAACAATGATTTTTCCTCCTCTTACTAAAATAGAGCAGTGCTTGCTGTCAGAAACACATGTATTACCAGCAATGAGGATGTAGGGTAGCGCCTTCAACATCTTTATTTTAAGATTGGCGTTAGGAGAAGATGACTGGTAGTTCCCAGCACTTCCTGAGTTGCTATGGATACCTGTCATCCACATCCAGAGCCTGCAGGTTACACTCGGGGACCTTGGCCAGATCGTGAATGATGTCGCCGAAACCGGAAGCAGCTGCGATATGGACACACGTCTTCCCACTCTCGTCGTCGTAGTTGATAATGGATGGGCCCTGACGATGGCTCAGAATGATGGAGCACAGAATTCGATTTCCGCTCTGCAAAAAGAGTCAGAGAAAACCCATCATGAACAACCCTGGGGGTGGGGGAGGGAAAAGATCGGGGAAGGAAGGAGAGGGGGGAGGGAAGGAGAGGGGGGAGGGGGAGAGGAGCAGAGGAGAGGGAGAGGGGAGGAGACAGGGAGGGAAGAGCTGTTAAAATATAAAGAATGGCTGAAGGAAAGAAACAGGTTGGTCACTTCAAAATTTCTCTCCTCAGAGGATGAGGACTAAGAGATCTACCTGCTTAATATGCACCAGCTTGTCAAGCACTTGTAGGCAACCCTTTGACTATCCAACATGATGACTGTGTCTAAAGTTCACACCTCAGAACTACATAAATTATCCCCCCCAAAAAAAAATTTGCCAAAAACAATGTCTTGTAATGTTTTAAGTAAGTTTACAGTTTTGTGATGGTGGATGCAGGCTTGGCAGGATAAAGAGGGAACGAATGAGCTTCACAATCACGTGGTTTGATCTGTGGAGAATTTGCCCCCCCACCCCCATCCAGCTTCTCAGAAGTTCAGGTAACAATTTAGTTTGGCTTTAGTGAGATGGAGTGTAAATAAGGTGATTCCATTTTGATTTTTTTGTCTGCTGTCTTGGGGCCAGTACAGAAATCTAATCACAAGCTACGGGGTCTCCTACAATTTGTACTTAATTTCTTCCCACAGATTTCCTTTTATCTCAGTTCTCTGCCAGGGGTTCTATCTTTAGCCGGGGCTAACGTCTTCCACGCTTAGTGAACTGATAAAGGCTTGATCACAAACATCGGCTGAGGTCAGAGCTAGCCGGACAGGTGGGTCACCTAGGCAACAAAGTGCTCGTTAGATCTGCTCTCTTGACTTCCTCATTTCAGGGGACAAGGGTGGCTGTGAGGACATGTGTGCACTTAGATTCAATAGTGACACAACAGTAAGAGCAAAGATAAAGGGATGCAGAAAACAAGCCTTTTCCCTCAGCCTGCCACGGTGAGTTTTAGTTGCACCTTGGATAGGAGACGCCTACCACACCTCCAGATCCTCTCCGGTGCCCTGGATCCATCCTGGGCACACGACATGCTGAGCTTTTCCTTCCCATGGGACAGGGAAAGGCCCCTGCCAGAGCAGAGGGCACCGGCACAGGCTAGGCAGGAGCGGGTCCTGACACAGGAGTTTGGGGATAAGAACTGTGCGTGTGCAGACTTCATTGCCTAACCTGACTTCTCTTACAAAACTTGCAAATTTCAATGTGGTGACCACAGAGCACCGTCTCTCCTGTACCCTCCTGAACCTTGGTCACACAGCTGGGAAGTAAACCCTGCCTACAAAGTACACCTGTCACTTGCTTCCTCTCACATTCCCTCTTCCCATTCCTTTTTCTCTCTCCATCCGCCTTGGCTATAACTTGGTGGGTTCCTGCTCGCTATAAGAAGCCTGCCTCTTTGATCACACAGGGGCTTTTATCAATTTTTCTATAGAGTCTTTCACACAATACATGCACATTTCAAGGGGCCTGCACATTTCAAGTGACTTTTTTTTCTTGGAAAATAGGAGCTCCTAGAAAAGGAAAACAGGGGAAAAGTGCCGGCGGGGCGAATTTGTTTTGTTTACAGTTTCCTGGAAGAGAAAAGGAATTCGGGTTGCCAAGGTGATTCAAAGAGCAAGCAGCCCGGTTCAGCTTCCCCTCTTTGTATTGGAGGGAGCATTAAGGACAGAGGGAAAAAACAAAAGGAGGTCCTTCACCTCTGCTCCTTTTCCTCGCCTGACCCTTGGCAGTGGTGGCAGCCCAGGGCATCTGTGTCTGCCTCTTCTAAAAGTCCTACCAACTTGTCCCAGGCGTCTTGGAGGCTGGAATGCCTTAGACCACGCCTCTGAATAAGGTCAGACCAGACAGCTCGCCTAGCTCTGCACTTCTTTCTCCCTGCCTTTTCTTGTGGCTTTCCCAGGTAATTCCTTTGCTCGCTCCTGGATTGCACAAATGACGTTATTATTTGTATTTTGCTCTGCTTTATGAGATTTCCTCAGAAATAACGGCGATGGCTGTGTGCGTGGAGAGAATGTTTACTGCTTAGGCCTTTTCTACACCGCTCCCAACACTGATCCCAGGAGGTAGCTAGCTACTGTTGTTATCGGCACATTGGAGAGGTCAGAGAACAGAGGCAAGAGGGACTAAGGAATCACAGCCAAGGACTAGCTGAGCCAGGATGGACTCTGTAGTGTGTGTATGCTTTGATCTTTGCGGAAAGGATCCTGTATGTTCTCCCCGAGGAAGACAAAGTGAAAACTGCTGATCAGACCTGTCACTTAAGTCTTCCCGATGACTCTTGACAACTGAGAACTAAGTTAATCAGTAGGTACTTTAGAAAGCCTCTCCTAGGGATGTTGCCATGGTGACCCTCCTCAGAATTTAGGAACCTCCAGAGGCACTGGTAGATAAGCCAAGACCAGGGATGATATAGTCTCTTGGTGACACACAACATTCCCCATTAGCATTCTGGATGTTATCAGCCAAAGGGAGGCTCAGACAGTGGGGACAAGGGAGGTCACAGAGACCAAGACACACTAAGAGAGAAGTAGAAATGCCCAGCTGGGGCCATAGGAGGAACAGAGAATGAGTCTACATCCAGATGGGAGGCGATGAAGCTAAGGAGTAATGATAGCACATGGAGCCTGTTCTTAAGTCCTTGCATTCTGCATTAAGACTTACACTGATTTTGCGGGCTCTTTTGTTGTATTTATTTGCTTTGCTTTTGCTGGTGGGTAATGACCCATGTCCTCTGAAAACTGTTGCAATCTATTGTTTTCTATTTACCCCTTGTGAGCAGAGAGCACTGGAGAAGAGCCTGACTCAGAAGAAGGCTTGTCAAGGAGACAGCTGAAATAATAGATAATAATGTTGCTATATGTGAAAAAAAAAACCCAAAAATTATAGTATCCTGAGTGAGAACTGTTTTATTTTAGGTGTCTGTCATGGTTTTAAGGAGAATGGCCCCTATAGGCTCATATGTTTGAATGCTTGGTTCCTAGTTGGTGGGAATGTTTTGGAAGGATAAGAGGGTGTGGCCTTGGAGGAGGTGTGTCACTGGGGGCAGGTTTTGAAGTTTCAAAAGCCCAAGCCTGGTCCAGTATCTCAATCTCTGTTTCTCTCCATCTTTCTCTCTGCCTGTTACCTATGATTCTTAGCTACTGCTCCAGCACCAGGCCTACCTGCCTGCTGTCATGCCCCCTCCATGATGATCATGGGCTAACTCTCTGAAACAGCAAGCAAGCCCCCTACCACCACCTGTTAAATACTTTCCTTTATAAGAATTGTCTTGACCATGGTGTTTCAGCACAGTAATAGAATAGTGACTACGACAGTCTCTGTTGAAGGAGGTTCAGCATGAGGCTGAAAGACCAGTAGGTTGTCAGCATATGTCTAGGACCTGTAATGGTCAATCTTCATTATCCACCGCCTGTATTAGAACCATCAGATGACTGTGGGAACACACCTCTGGGTGTGTCTGTGAAGGAATGTAAATGGATGGTAGATCTGTATAACAAGGAGACAAGGAGCTGAGCGCCGAACTGTGTCCTGACTGCGGATGCAGTGCGATCAGCCGCCCCCAGCTCCAGCCGCTTCCTCCCATAGTGCACTGCATCCCCTCACACTTAAAGCCAACCCCTTTCATCCTCAGTTGCCTTTGTCATAGCAACAAGGACAGTAATTAGATGCAGAGTAAGTTGTATGGTGCCTTCCTTTACAGGAAATTCTGATACTCTTCCTGCCTTGAATAAGGGGATATAAACACCACTCCTCATGTGCTAGTGAGTGTGGAGAGGAGGCCAACGTTCTAGTGTCTGTGCTAACGTCTCCTTAGTCACGTCTCCTTAAAGGCCTGCGTGCTTACGACGTGCTGAAGCTGTGGTCAGACAAATTAGACTGGAACGGAGATCGTGAGTCTGCAGCGTTTGAGAACTGACTCCAGGGTGACCAGTGAGAGAAAAAGCCCAATGCCTCTGAACTATTAGCCTCTGAACTGTTCTCAGTTAGCTCTTTGGGGGGCCAGAGTCCTAACTACTGCGCGAAGACAGGAGAATGGAGAGGATGCCTGGGATCACACAGTATGCGACTGTCTAGGTAGCACGCTTGGAAAGACAGATGCAACGCAAAGCCCGAAAACTAAGTAACAATCATAACACGTTGTCAGGATATAAGACAAATTTTTATACAAAAGACAAAATTATTTTTCTATATATTGGCAGTGAACAAATAGAATTTGAAACTAGAAACTACTGTTTTGTATGTGGTTTGTCTTTTATAAAACTTATTCCGAAATTCAACCTCCAATATAGCGTCATCTCCCGACCCCTCTCTGCGTGTGAGTGTGTGTGTGTGTGTGTGTGTGTGTGTGTGTGTGTGTGTGTGTTTACAGGGAGGGAGGGAAGGAGGAGAAGACAGGGAAAGGGAGATGGAGGAAGAGGGTGAAAGAGTTTCAGTCAGAACCAGAGAGAGAGAGAGAGAGAGAGAGAGAGAGAGAGAGAGAGAGAGAGAATGACTAGTGTATGCCTGCCTATGTACACTGGTGCACACTCATATGTGTGAGTAGGTGAGGGCCAGGGGTTGATGTTGACTGTCTCCCTGTCACTCTCTCCCTTGTTTTCTGGGACAGGACCTCTCATTGAATGTGGAGCAGTGAGCTCCGGGAATCCTCCTGTCTCTGCTTCACAGCACTAGGATTCCAGGGGAACACCTTTATGCCTGCCATTTTATGTGGGTGTTGAGGATCCTAACTCAGGTACTCAGTTTGCACAGCAATCATTTTGCCAGCTGAGCCATCTCCCCGTTCCTCTACCCCTTGTGTGATAGCAATGAGCAGTGGACCGTTTAAGAGGCAATTGGATTGGGCTGGTGGGAAGGGGGGTGTTCATTCCTGAGAGGTTATTACTGTAGTTCTGAGAAGTGTACCCTGGTCATTTTGAGAGCGGGTTGCTATGAAGTGGATCAGTTTTCCTGTCTTTCACATGTACGGCGTTTTCTTCCTGTTTATCTTTTCATCATGGAACAGTATGAGACTCTTGGCAAACACCAAGCACATCCTGGCACGCTACCCTTGAACTTCCATACTGTGAGCTAAAGAAAGGCCTATTCCTTTGAAATGACCACCTCTCAGTGCTTCTGTCATAGGAGAATAAACCAGACAGATAAAAACATGGAAACAGCTTAGAAATGTGCCTTAGCAGCTATGAACACTGACTGCTCCTCCAGAGAATCCGAGTTTAATTCCCAGCATCCTCATGGTGGCTCACAACTGTTATAACTAACTCAAGTTCCAGGGAGTCCATTTTGTCTTCTGAACTCCACAGACACCAGGCATGAACACAATGCACAGACATTCATGAGGGCAAAACACCCTTACACATTTTTTAAAATGCCATGTAGATAAGCACACTTAGCAAGAAATTCTTTAGACAAAAAAGTTATTTCATGATCTTGTTGTTGTTGTCAAGATGCTTTTTCTTCTCAACTTGATCTTCAGACTCAATACATTTCCAATAAATATTGATCAACTGACCCTAAAGATTACACAAAGAAGCAAAATATCAAGAGAAGACAACCTGATATTGAGAAAGAACAGTAAAGTTGAGGGACCATTATCCCACTTAAAGAGTTACTATTATTCACAGTTGTTAAGACAGAATGGTACTGGCAAAGGAACAGAAAGATAGGCCTTGAGCAAAGAGCAGATAGCCTGGAAACAGACTCACTCATATACATTGTATGAGTCAAACTTTGTCCTTGTGACAAATACCTCAGTTAAGCAACTTGGAGGAAGTTAGTTGGGCTCACATTTTTATAGGTTTTAGTCTATTTCACTACCCTTTGTGCTTAGGTAGAGAAGGGAGACAAGATAGAGGCACCCAATGAGCTAGCGTCATCACAGAATGCATAGCCCTGCAGGTCTGGAATAACACTTTGTAAGATTATCACTGACAGCAAGTGTGATGATTTGAATAGGAACGTCCCCTATAGACTCAAGTGTTTGAATGCTTGACTCATCAGAGGTGTGGCCTTGCTACAGGAAGTGTGTCACTGTGGGGATGAGCTTTGAGGTCTCTTCTTGCTGCCTGAGGATCAAGATGTAGAATTCTCAGTACAGTCCCAGCACCATGTCTGCCTGGATGCTGCCATGCTTCCTGCCATGATGATAGTGGACTGAACCTCTGAAACTGTAAGCCAGCCTCAGTTAAATGCTTTCCTTTATAAGAGTTGCCTTGGTCATGGTGTCTCTTCACAGCAGTAAAACCCTAACAAAGATGGTTTCTGTTAGCCCAGCCATATCCACACAGTGCTATAGAATTGATTGATTGATAGAATAGGAAAGAGGCAACAGCCATTGTCACATATGAAGTTAGTTTGTGGGCCTGATGTTTCAAATCTTTATTGCTTTGGGTACTTGGATCAAATACAAAGGCTGAATTATTTCCAAGCATTGTAGTTTCAAATATGATCTCATTGTACAGCCCAAGAGAAAAGCAGGACACTGAGCAAAGGAATAAAGGACAATGGGAAGCAGACTCCTTCATGTGGAAACTCTTTCAAAAGAGTGCAGTGCTGGGCGTGTGCAACAAGAAACAAGACTACAGAACAGCAGTGTAGCAAGAATTTCCATGACCGCTACTCCTCGTCTTTGCCGTAAAAAGGGCAGAATACACCCCCTGGGGATTTGCTATCCTTACTAACCATGTGAGAGGAAGAGGGGGCACCAGTCCTCTAGAGCCAGGGTTCTTTACCTGTTGACATAGTTACCGACTGTCTCTGAGTACTTGAAGAAAGCTGAAGACTCTTTCCTCAGAAAAATGAGTGCAAGCATATACCGCCTGCACATAGAATATTGGGTACCACTGTGGGGTACTACAAGAAACCTTCTTATTACTCATTTTACTTCCAGTGACAGATACTTATAGATGCTCCAGAAAAAAAAATTATTGACCAATGGAGCAAACACACGAGGCACTTCCTGTGTGTACAATCGTGGCCAAACTGCCTAAGACAAAAGTAGATAAGCTATTGGTGTCTAGTAACATGGTTCTTCTATGAGAGCAATTCTTAATCCTAGCAGCACATTTAAATTTTGTGGGAGAAGGGAGGAGCTTTAAAAACATTCATGTCTGGGCTCCATTTTGGAACAGCTGAAGGAGAAGCTAAGAGCCTCTAATTCACATAAAAGCTCTTTAGATGAGCCTAGTTAGCATGGCAGGCTGGGAGTCCTGTCATTTACAGCAGGATCACTGACGACAGAGGGTGTCCATCTTTCTAATGCTGAGACCCTTTAATACGTGCTCATGCTGGAGTGGACCCCGTCCATAAAATCATTTTCATTGCTGCTTCATAACTGATATGAACAGGTTTTGCTACTGTTATAAACCTTAATGCGAACAGCTGAGTTGCCCATTGGTCTTAGGCAACCCCCGTGAAAGGGTCATTCTCACAAGCCGTGGGTTGAGAACTGCTGGTTTAGATAGTAGAATCCTCACATACGACAACTGTGTCTCTGTAAAAGTTGGTGATTATAAGAAAGTGAGCAGCACAGGTTTCGGGGGTTTTCCCCTTAGATAAAATCTGGGCTGTCATAGAAACCGAGTGTGCTGCTCTGGCTTTAGCCAGACTGTCACCTAGAGGACAGGGACAGAGGTTTCATTCCCAGAGAGACAGACTCAAAAGGTCTGGGATGGAGTTCAGGGTTCTGCCATTGGGTAAGGCCTGCTGGTGGGTTTATTCCATTGCAAGGGCTAACTTAGGTGCTAACCTGTGGCTGGTGTAAACATAAATGTCACTTTTGTTTCCTCAGATGAATTGGAGAGGTGAGAGCCATGCCCAAGCTTTATGGATACATGGTTGAGCCCAGAGAACTTCTATCTCTACCTGTCCCTAGGCCTAGGCCTGGAACCTTCCAGCCACCATACAATCTAATCTTCTGCAAGCCTGGACCTTGAAAGCTTCAGCTTCCAGCCTCCATCTGCTCACCTAGACATAGAATGTTTCAGCCTCTGGGACTTACTGCTGAATAAACTCACTCTTTCTAGTTCCTTCTGAACTGTGGCTGGCTGGTTCAACTCAGCAGTTGTGGCTCAAACTCCTTTCCGAGCAGACTGATTCAAACTGGCTTCTCTGGGCTTCTGACGGAGTTGCTCTGCTTGGAAAGATCGCCTCTGCACACCATAAACTGAACTGCTCCACAATGACCTCAACTGAGCTGACTGAACTCCCTCCCTCAGTGCTTTTTAAGTAGCCTCTCTTTCCTGTTCTCATGAGAGTTGGGTGCAGCCTGTCTCTGATTCGTTCTGTCAAATCATTCTCTGATTTGTCACTTAGTCTGCCCCTCAATTAGACATCGTTGTTTTGGATTAAAGGTGTGTATTTCAGCCAGAAGGATTAAAGGTGTGTGGTGTGTCTGCATTCCAGCTGGATCATATCCTTGGATGTGAACGACCCTTTGCCAGAGCAGCCATCTTGCTGGATTAAAGTTCCATTCAGGCTGGGATGAGGAAGGGGAACACATGATTTATGTCTGTCAGAATTATACAGGGGGGAGATTTTCCAAAGGACACACAGCCTAGAGGCAGGAATCAGAGTGCAAGTGTATTGAGGGTAAATATGTAAAGATATCGCCTTCACCTAAGCTCAGAACCAACATGCACAGGGAATTGCTTGGTTGCTGAACCAGACATCTTGGGACCATTGCTACTGCAGTGACCCCTAACTAGCCAGAGGCAATTTCCAAGTGCCCCAAACAGTGCTGACAGGGAGAGGGCAGGGCACATGATTAGATAATGAAAATTTGTAGGTGCACACTAGGGCAGGTGGGCATGACAAAAACAAGCCCTGCTCACTGTGTAACATTGCCCAGGGCTGGGTCCAGCACTCTGTGATTGAAGCCAAGTTTAGAGGCACAAAACCAGAGCAGTTTCCAAATCACTTGTTTTCGCCTTACCTCAGGCACACGTGTGAGTCCTGAAACTTGCAGGTGCTACCCTGCCACCATGAAAACACTAAGTGAAACTGTATCTGGGTAGCAGAGATGACTCATCAGGATACCTGGACTAGCCAATAGCAGGAAAGAGTAGGGCTGAGTGCATAGGCATCGGAAGCCAAGGTTGCTGAGGGAAGCACCCATCAGCTCTCCTTGAGGGTGGGAGGAGGTGTAACTCCGCTCATTCGTGAGTGAGCCATCCCCTTGGCAATAGGATAGACTTCAGAGCTATTAGCTGCCTTCACTCTTTTGTCTCAGTCTGTTTGACTCTCTTTGGACTGTAGAATTCACAGGCCTAGTCTGCTATTTCTGGCCATGTGAACTGAGGTGGCTCAACTCCCATGACAGTGATGTAGGAGTGTGACTCACTGTTTTCCTGCTGTTCTGTACAAATGTCAAGATCCTCTACAGTGGCTGTGGAAGGTTGGGCACATGAGCTCTGGTCCAAAGACTGAAGGAATTTGCCTGGTAACCCTCTGAGGGTCTCTAGAAGTCAATAGGCATTGAGTGCAACAGTACAGGGTGTGTGTGTGTGTGTGTGTGTGTGTGTGTGTGTGTGTGTGTGTGTATGTGTGTTTGTATGTGTGACTTGCTACTGTCTTTCCGGATATGGGAGGAGGGTAAAGGCACAGAGACAGTTCTCCTTGATCTATCATATTAATTTCAAATAAGCACCAGGACGAGCATGTGGGATAGATAGTTCCTGCTTTTGTGGTTGGCCTGTGCAGAAATCAGTTAACATGGCTTTACATCATTTAAAGCTGAGACAAGCTCACAGCCTGCATTCTCACCTGGACGGCCCAGTGGAGAGCTGTTTTAAAGTCCTTGTCCACAAGGGTGGGGTCTGCCCCCTTCTTCAACAGCATCTGGGTATGTTGAGGCCGGTTGTGAAAAGCTGCCCAATGAAGTGGAGTCATTCCCTGGAATATAATAATCAGAGGGGACAGAAATGAACACAGGCTCCTAAGAGAAAACAAGATACATTCTTGCGAAGGCCAGCAGGTCCTCACTAGCACACCCAGTGCTGTTACTTTGTTGCTTCATTCATTCGAGTGATACTTGATGATTAACTTTCTACCAAGTCAATAGGTGTTGAGGATCCAAAAGTGAATGTCAGAATCAGGATGTCTGCCCTCATGGGTGTTGGGCTGTGGTAAAATAAAGGAAGACAGGCAATAAACGCACACATAGGAGTCAGGGGATTTCCCTGATCAACAGTGGTCACACAGAGTGTAACCAAGGGAACAAGGTCTGCTCTAAAACAAGCTTCTTTGAGACAGATTGAAGGAAGAGGGATACCAGCCCCAAGCCCCATAGCTGAGGATATGCGCAAGGAGACAGCAATCATGGAAGAATACAAACCCCCAACAAATCCTGCACATGGGGTGACGGCTGAGATTCCAGTACCTAGGACAAAGACAGGCTGTATGCTATGGGATGGATGAATGAATGAATGAATGAACGAACTAGAGAAGAGATGAAATCTAAGACAGGCTGATCCTGGAAGGCTAGTAGGCATATCAGTCTTGTATAAATCATTTGGATTTTATTTCACATCAGTGGAAACACAGTGGTGGGTTTCAAGTGGATGTTGGAATGATCTTCACACTGTTGCAAACAAATTGTTCCGTGGCAGCTGGTAGGATGGGGCTAGCCAAGTCTCTCTCATGTAGCTCAGCCTCTCTGAGAACTGAAGGTCATATAGTCAAAGGATGGTCTAATGGCAAGTGACTTGATGTGGGGCAAGGGTAGCCTCAAAGAAACAGTGGTATTTGGGAGTATGACAGGAGAGATGGCCTCTCCTTGATCACTCCTCTCGCCCTCATGAAAACATTCAAAGTGAACTGATTTTAGGTTTCCCAAGAAGAGACCAAGGCACAGAGAAGCTATGGAGTTTCTCTTCTAAAGTTATTCCTGCAGACAGCATGGAGACAGGTAATAGTCCTTCTCTATTGCACAGGATGTGCTTGGTACAGGTGACAATCCTTGATCTAGTCACCCCAGAGTATTTATTGATCCAGAAATCCGTAAGAGTTCTTAAAGCTATTATCTTACTTTATCTTCCAAACCGCCTTCTGGAGTAAAAGCTGTAGGAAGTCTCTCCCCATGTTCCCAAGATACTTTTCTTCTCCTCCCAGGACACACAGTCAGACCACATTCTAATCTCTCTATATCTGGTTCTGCCATGCAACCGAGTTCTAACCATTAGCAAATGGACAGGAGGCACAGAGACTCCTCTGGGGCCTGGTCCGGAAAGCAGCATACCTTTCTCCACACCCGTGCTCTCTTCTCATCTCACTGAGACTGTAGATGAGGATGGGACCACACAACTGCAAAGCCTGATACCCTAACTGAAGAGAGATCATCAGAGAACAGATCCACGTCACCAATCAGCATCATCACCATGATGGGAACCAAAGTGTATTTTCTTGTGCCAGGACATTGAAATTTTGTGTCACCACAACAGCTAGAGAACCCTGATCCATGCCATGGTCCCCTAGAAGAAGAAATAGCCCCAGTGAAGTGCTCAAGTTCAGTGAGAGCACAACTGAGCTCAGGGAGTGAGGATTGTGGGGCACCGGGCTTAGGATGCTTAATCTCCTCCACCAGTTTCATATTTTAAATCTGTAATTTATGGTGTGTTTGCAGGTTTCAAGTTTCAAGTGTCCTCTAATACTGAGCCTCTAGAGCAGGTCTTGGGGCTATTTAACAAATTGATTCCATATGGAAAGGAATATTGACCTAAAGATGCTGGGGCTTGCCTACTTGGTACAACTGTTGCATTTTCTCTTGAAATGCAGAGTTACTCCACGAGTTTCTTCTTCATTTTCAGTTGGGCTACAGGGATTAAAATTCCAAGCACAAGGGAACTGGATTCTTTTTTATTTTGTTTTCCATGATTACTCCTTTTCTAGTGAGATCCTGTTTCAATCACTGAGATAGCTGGCCTTTCTTAATCCTGAAAGCTCTGAGCAGTGTTGGGAGCATTGCAGGTGCGAAGAGAATACTACTTATTAAGTGAGAGAATGACTTCTAATTGTTCTTGACTACATTTTCTTATTTTTGTACAACGTGGCTTTGCTTTGTAACAATTTCCATTTTTTGCCTGTGTGGTATATGTTTGTGCATGTGCTCATGTGTGCACGTGGGTGGAAATGCACATGAATGTGAATATATGTGGATATAGAAGCCAGAGGTTGGTCTTCAGTGTCTTCCTGGGCTGTTTCCTACGTCATTTTTGAAACAATTGAAGTTGGAGCTCACTGAATTGCCTGGGCTTACTGGTAGGTGAGCGCCAGGGACCCACCTGTCTCTGCTTCCGGAATGCTAGGTTCACATTGCGCTTAGCTTTTTATGTGGTCCCAAATTTAGGTCCTTAAGACTATGCGGGAGGATTTTGAACTATTTTCCCACCCCCAGCTTTGCATTTTTATATACACATAAGAAGAAAAGATGTCGAATGAGTTCTCCACACAAAATGAATTTGTTTAGTGATTGCTCTTACCAACCTAATTAGTCTTCACCTCAGAATTTTTTGGTGAGTGTTCCCAAAAGATCTCATTCTGAGAACTATGATTAGCCTACGAGATGGCTCAGTTTGTGAAGTGCTTGTCTCAAAAGCATGAGAACCTGAGTTTAGATGGCCAGCAGCCCTGTAAAAAGCCAGGCCTACTTGCATGCATTTGTAACACTAACATTGAAGAGATGGATGGAGGAGGATCCCGGGCTTGTCAGTCAGTCAGTCAGTCTAGCTGAATTAGTGAGCTCCAGGCTCACAGAGATACTCTACCTCAAAAAATGAGGTGGAACAACTGAGAAAGACATCCAATATTGATCTCCAGCCTCCACATATGCACGCACATACACAAAAGCATGAGTGTATGTATACACACACACACACACACACACACACAGAAATGTGTAATAGATAGCAATGACTATGTACAACTGTGACTTAAGCACATGGGAATTCACTGTGAAACCGTGGTTATAAATTAAACTGTGGTTATGCAAGGCTAGCAATTGTGTCCTACTTGGACTTGCTACATTGTATTATTCTTTTAAAACAATAAAACATCCAAGGGCAACTCCTGCATGTGTTGGTAAAGGAGTAGGACAATAAGAATGTTACTATGTTTTTAAAACATTTATTAGTTTACTTTGTAGTGTGTGTGTTTGTGGTGGGGCACATGAGGAAGTCAGAGGACAGCTTGTAGCTTGTAGCTCTCTCTTTCCTGGATAAAACTCAGGCTGCCTGGCAAGTACCTTTTCCTACTTAACTATCTGGTCGACCCAAACATTACCATCCTCCACCTATTTGGCACCAAGAAATCTGTATGTATCAGCTCATTGAATTTTTACAGTGACCCCCAAGTACAGAAGTTTTGAAAGTGAGGAAGCTGAAGTAGACAGGTTAAGCAATTTGCCTAAGACACTGGCTGAGACTTGGTAAGGCTGGAATTCAAATCCACGTGTCAGTGGTTCTGGAAAAAAAATAATCTTCATCATATTGGTAGATTTCTATGCTTGGAAAGGAACTCAGGTGCTGGGAAGTGTGTGTGTGTGTGTGTGTGTGTGAGAGAGAGAGAGAGAGAGAGAGAGAGAGAGAGAGAGAGAGAGAGAGAGAGAGAGAGAGAGACTTAGCTGACTTAAGTCTTGTCACTTTATGCAATGGCGGTTCTCATTAGGGAACAGGTTGTCTCCTATCTAGGTTTCTTCTAAAAGTAGAATTAGTAAGTCTTTAGAAATGACTCCTTTGTTGTTGCTGTTTTTGAGATGGTTTCTCTGTGTAGCTTTGTGTATCCTAGAACTCACTTTGTAGACCAGGCTGACCTCCAACCTGCCTCTGCCTCCCAAGTGCTGGGATTAAAGGTGTTTAGCACTATTTCCCGGCTAAGGTTAATATTTTAAATGTAATCTTTACCCTACTTTCATTGGCTAGAAAAGTAGCCAGGCCTCGCCAAACCTTCATCTCCAGCAGAGTTCACTCTGAAAGAATAGTGACTGGTTTCTTCTTGTTTCCCCTTTTATACTGAGTTGGGAGTAAAGGCGTGGACACCCAGGCCCTGGCTAGAAATAACTCTTTTTGGCCACCAACTCTGACTTGCCTTAACTTCCCTGAATACTATTGCACTGTAAACATTTGTAAACTTTAGGTCAAAAGAAATTTCCTGTTGCTTTTTTTTCCCCAGCTGAGCTAATAAGAAATAAAAATAAATCCTTGTAGCATTCACAGCTTTCAAAAGCTCACGGGGAAGCTGGGTAAGTCATTCAGGCAGCTGGGCAGCCACAGATATTGTGCAAGCCATCCTTGAGGGACATTTTTGTACAACTGCTTCCTCCTTTTGTCAGTTTCTGTGGAGCCTGCAGGCAGTTTAGCTGTGCTGGTGAAGGCTGTGGGAACCATATATAGGCATATATATATATGCAGACTTCATTCAGGCTTGGAAGCTGATCTGTGCTGAGCAAGGGTAGGCATCACAATGGAAAAGTGAAACATGTAAATGTGTTAGCTGCCTATGGCGCCAGTCACACAGCAGGCATTCAAGACATGTTTTCTAAAAGTAGTGAATTCCAGCTTAGCAAGTTCTCTTGGACTCGGGAAATAAGGAACCTGTTAGATGTGAGATGGCTACCCTCATCTGCTTTTCCCACCATCTGTCTTTCTGGTTCCATTGAGGGTTTAGTTGGACCATAGAAACATGCATAGACATGGTGCATAGAAGTCCCCAGATGGCCTTGGTGACAATGGAATTCCATTTTTATGAAAAATAAACAAACATCAGTCCAAAGACCGGAAGAATAATTCACATTAAGTTAGGAATATAAGCGCTTCAGAATGTGTTTCTTTGACATACAGTGTGTCTTGAGACTATCACAGGACTGAGTGGCGGGTGTAGCTGGTGGTACACAGGACAGCCGTTGTGAAACCAGTGCTGATGAGTAACTCTGTGTCCTGAGCCCAGGACATTCCATTTCAACTTCTGCTTAACTGACAGGTACTAAAAGAATCCCAGATCTCCCTCTCTGACAGCCATTGCTGTTTTTCTTTCTTCTTTCTTTCTTTCTTTCTTTCTTTCTTTCTTTCTTTCTTTCTTTCTTTCTTTCTTTCTTTCTTTCTTTCTTTCTTTCTTTTTTTTCTGAACCACAAGTCCGATTCACGTGATGCAATTTACCACCTTGCCTTAACAAAGAAGGACACAGAGAGTAATGCTGATGTGACCACAGGAAACGCCTCGTTTGTCCTAGGTGTGCAGAGGACAGGACAATAGCAGGGAGCTGAGAGATCCGCAAAACATCTCTACACCTCGAAGGATCTAGAACTGCATGGAAGTTCAGTCTCTCCTCGTTGACATTTAAAAACTGAATGAAAAATGAATGAGAACATGACTGTTCCTAGACATGAACTAAGAAGCTTTACTTTATATGAACTGGACCACGCGAGACAGAGGGAAAGAGATAGAGCAAGAGAAGAAAGAGGGTGGGTAAGAGGCAGGAGTGTGCCAGGAGACCAAGAGGCCAGAAAGCTGTGTATCCAAAATGGCTGAGGTTATACAGGAAAGAGAAGCTGGGGGCGGGGAAGCGGAAACCCCGCCCCTGGGAGGCAGAGGTTTAGAGAAGGGGGCGGGATGAGAGCTGCTGGGAGGAGCCACAGGTCCTGAGTGAGAGCTAACCAGCTTCTGCTTTGATGTCTCAATAGGCGCCTCCGCCATTTGTCCCCGGTTTCTTTGAGATCCAACAAAAATTCACATAACATTAATCCCCAGGAATGTGTGGGTATTCCCCACAAACTTATAGAGTATCCCTCGGGAGGTGGGGGGGGGAGGGAGTTAGAAATGCATGATGAACTCTATTTTATTTCACTCCTATTTGGAAGAAACCAAAACGAAAACAAAACAAAATGAAAAAACTAAACTCCTACAAATAAGGAAGGATCAGTAAATTGAGTCCCTATCTTTGCCTTGGAGTTTCCTAATCTAGAAAACCAGCCAACATCACAGTAGCCAAAAGTTACAACTGGAGATCAGTAACTGAGGCTGGGTCTTTAGTACTGGAGATGGAGACAGTAATGTGTTTCAAGAACCCTCTCTTAGAGTTGCCAAAATGATTCAGCCACTAAAAATGTCTTTAGAATGGAGATTTCTATAATGTAAATCAGACACTACTGCGAGGGAAAACGTTAAAGATCATAAAGTAGAAGCAAATTCTAACGAGATCAAACATACAAAATAAGTAGAAATAGGGCCTGGTGGCGCATGCCTTTAGTCGAAAAATTTGGGAGTCAGAGGCAAGAGATGTCCAAGTTTGAAGCCAGCGGAGTCTGCACAGTGAGTTCCAAGACAGTTCGGACTACACAGAAACACTGTCTTGAAGGACAAACAATAAAACAAACAAACAAAGCAAGCGCAGAGAGACTAAGGTTGTGTTTACTTTTCGACAGAATCAAATAGCCCCCTTCTTCTAGACTATGAATCACAAGAGCAGTTATAAAACTCTAACAAGACACAGCGAGGACTGAGCAACTACTGCACAGCACTTCATTCAATGCCCAAGATGTGTTTGGAAGATTTTTTCTTTCAATGACAGCTCACTGTAGTAGCAGTTATACCCGTGGGTAGAAATAAGGATGTGATTGCATCCGAGAAGTAAGCTTCATCCTCATGGAAAATCTTTTCAGTTATGAACTGGAGATGACTGACAGTTGTCAACAGTGTTAACAGAACCTGCTACCTTGCCACAGGGATACTTCCATATCACCTCAGCGACCTCACAATATCATTTATATACATCACTACTTCAGAATCGTAGATGTTGGTCCCCACATCAACTCTTAGTGCATCAGTAGAAAGTTTGTGTAAGTCAGATCTAGTACTGAGGTCCGGCAATCCCAGGCATTTAGGGGAACAGCAAGTTCAAGGACAGCTTGGGCTATAAAAGTAAATTCAAAGCTGGCTTTGTCACTCTACTGGGACTTTTCTTAAAAAAAAAAAAAAAAGGAGGCTGGGGATATAGTTTAAATATGTTAGACTGTAGGTTCTATGTGTGAATATAGGTTCAATGCCCAATACCTCAAAAGAATTAGTTCACTAAAAAAATACAGCTTGTATATTACTATTATCAACTTGCGTTTTAAAACATTCTGATAACTGTATTTCAAAACAATGAATTTCGTAATCCTATATATTTTGTGTAGTTTCAGATATTCGTCTGAACAGAGGTCCACAGGCCTCAACATCAGGCGAAGCCCATCGATACAGGAAATATGAGTAAGAATTTCCTGCTCTTGAGTCCATAGGGCATTTTTGAAAGATGGTAAGTAATAGAAAATATTATTTTTTGGAAACTGATGCTGAAAATAACTAATGCCACCTAGAATTGTCTGACTTGTGAAATACATAACTGAGTTAGGTAGCAAAACAGAGGGGAAAGGGACTTTAGAGTATAAATAATGCAAATTGCATGACTTTTTCTTTTTTTTTTTTCTTTTTTCTTTTTTTCGGAGCTGGGGACCGAACCCAGGGCCTTGCGCTTGCTAGGCAAGCACTCTACCACTGAGCTAAATCCCCAACCCATGACTTTTTCTTGAATTAAAATTTTCTGGTCCTTTTTATAACATGTGTTCATATGTAATGTGTGTGTATATAATATATATCATATCAATTAAGATTAATTATTTGTATATATTAACCAGTTTTTAAAAATATTTATATGATTATTTTAAAGTGTGTGTGTGTGTGTGTATGTTTGTATGAGAGAGAGACCTGCATACCAGTCAGTGTCTGTGGAGTCCAGGGAAATTCAGTCCCTTGACACTGGATTTATAGGTGATTGTGAGTCACCCTTACACGGGTGCTTGGAACTAAGCTTTAGGCTCCTGCAAGAGTAGTACGTATTCTTAATCACTGAGCTATCTCTCCACACACACACACACACACACACACACACACACACGTACACACAGTACACACACATGTACACACACATGTACACATACACGTACACACAGTACACACACATGCACACACACGTGCACACACACGTACACACATGTGCACACACATGAACACACACATGTGCACACACACATACCTTTTGATATTCGCTATGTGTAAGTTACTGAGATAGAATCAAGGAATTCAAAGACGGAAGAGACATTGTCCTCAGAGACTTATGGAGTTGGGGATTGGGGATAGAGGGAGTTAAGAGCTCTTAAGCAGGAGTGACTTTAAAGTACGGTCAGTTCTAGTGTAAAGTTTTGGGGTATTTAAATGTTCTAACATTTGCCTTCTGGTCAGTTCTAGTGTAAAGTTTTGGGGTATTTAAATGTTCTAACATTTGCCTTCTGGTCAGTTCTAGTGTAAAGTTTTGGGGTATCTAGATGTTCTAACATTTGCCTTCTGGTCAGTTCTAGTGTAAAGTTTTGGGGTATCTAGATGTTCTAACATTTGCCTTCTGTTAACCATCAAGAGAGACGTCTAGACTCAGGGACTATTTCTTCAGAGTGTGCCTCTGGGTGCACACTGGCTAGAGTTATGCACTAGGAATGCAGGAAATGGGACTGGTGCCGTGGATCCTGTCCAGAACTTCATGCCTGCTTTTGCAAGTTGAATTTATTTTCTCAGAGTCTGTTATAACTGGTATTTGGATTACGAGGCTGCTCCTAAAAATTGTACTAACATAAAATCATGCACAATATCAACACCGCATCCTAAATACCAGGCACGATGGCGCTTCTCTGTGTGGATGCTCTAAGAATTCTGACCCAGATACCAACAGCACAGCCTCCTGATGGGGTTCTCTTCCTATGAAATCTAAGATGAGAGCGGGAGAGGCTAGATTCCAGACTCCCGGCAACCTGACAGTTCCCTCTCTGAACCAGACAAGCCTCCATTGATTTTTCAGAGCGCCTTTTAGACTACCTGTACAAAGGACACCTGACCCATCTGGTCTTTCCCACTGTGAGAACCTTCTCTGTGTGAATAGCTTCTAAAGAAGTCAACTTTGCAATCAAACGGCATAGTAAGAATGAAACAGGAAAAAACCAAAAAGCTGACCACTGGAATAGAATACAGAGTTGAGAAATGAAACCACAGACAAACTAAGAGAAAATTTAGTTCTCTGTAATTAAGTTTCTTTTATCTTTAAAGTAAGCCATCCTTTTAAAAAAAGGGGGCTGGGGAGGTACCCAAAGCAAAATCAGTAACAGGAAAAAAAATATCATCTTAATAAATCGTATTCCTAAGTCTGTGAGTATGGCACTGTGAATAGTTCAGCCAACTGAAAATGCATTTTAAACCTAGCCAAGACAAAGGAGCAGCATTCAGAATACATAAAACAACAAGGAAATGGCAATCACCTCTGTAGATGAATGGAAAGTGGACACAAAGAGGCAGATCGTGAAGGAAGATACAGAACGAGTGTCAAGTGCATGGGAGACGCAGTCTCAAACGAGGCATGCGAATAAGTCGCTCGGAGAAGAGAGCTCCGTAGCCTATTGGTGCTCTGGGAAGCAAAATGAACATGCTATTACGCAGAAATTACTTTTCTAGAGGATTTCTTCCATAAGGGACTCAAGGAGATTTGCGTAAGACTGCGTTTTTAGATTCATGTTATGATGGTGGAAAACTGGAGGCAACCTGAGTACCATTCCCAGGGGAGTGGCTGAATGGACTGAAGTGCTCTCCTAGTGAGGAACAGGTTTCTACCCCATCAACACGGAGAGCCGAGAACGCAAACTCGAAGAACTACACACAGAGCGTGCATGATACCGCCTGTGTGGTGGTCTGTGGTTTCTATGACTACACGGAAAGCTGGGGTGGGTGAAGTGATTACTTGGCTGGAATTAGTGATGAGGGTGCTTTCTAATATTGCGGTAGCATTGAAGTTACTGACTAGGAAGAAAATACGGTTATATGAAAACTGGACCCCAGAAGATTTGCTTCATGTCTTGAACTTACATAGGACAATCTCTAAAATGATATCCATTTTCTTGATATGAGAGTATCACGTTCTAGTTTTAGAATTTTTTCAGAAATTGATCCCCCACCCCCACCCCTTTCCTCTCTCTGTCTGTGAGTCTTCCCATCTGTGTGCTTCACATCCATGGAGTCAACCAAATGGGGATTGGAAATATTTGTGGGGATCAGAGCTATCGTAATTGTGCCCAGACTTCTTTCTTGTCTATGTCGTCTAACGACTATTACACATTACTTTCAATGCCTTAGGAATTTATTGTCATTGCTCTGGAGACTTGAGGTCTGAGGGATGAGTGTAAGTTACTGGCAAAAACTGCACTGTTTTACAGATGTCGCTCGAACTGCTGATTTTCGGTGTCTTAGCGAGAGCTCAGGACTAGTTCCCCATAAACACAGAGAGCTGACTCCATGTTAAGTTTACTTGTATCCATATAGATACGCACGGTATGAAGAACACAGATTTAGAAGCATGAGTGGAAACATTATGTGTAACTTAAAGGCCACTTTGTGTGATTTAGAATAAGCCTGTAAGCCTGTCGCCAGGAAGCTCTGATAAGAAATAGAAGCAGGTTCCAATGTGTCAACGGACCGGCCATGAGAAGTCACACAGTGGCAAATTGATGTTAGTGAACTAGCCCCACGCTGTGAACCCTGATAACCCAAAGCCACCACCCAGTGAAATGATACTGGAACTTTGGAAATGGTCTCTAGGATCTTACTGCTGCACTCACGAGACAGGGCTTCTATAGCCCTCTGCGTTGATGATATTCCTCATCCGAGGACCCGAGGTTGGCCTCTGTGTGTGGCCCTGGCTCCAGTGACCTTTGAACTTCTGACACTGTTGCTGAACTCACACATGTCTGCCCAACTGTTAGCACTAGCCACTGGCCAAGACTTTTTAAAACCTCTACCTGTGCCATCCTGCCAGCCGCCCACACTGAAGGACGGTGCTGTGGAGGTGGGTTGAGCTAGCAAAGCTGCTGAAGTGTCCTCACCTTAGAAAAATCCCCAGTCGAATCCTTCAGCAAGGTCTCCTGCCCAAACGACTGCTCCTTGCCTGGTGAGATGTCTGTAGCATAGTGTTATAAGGGTGCGAATAAACCAAGCTAATTTGAAAGACAAACTTCGTGTGGACATCCTAATTGCCAAGCACCTCACAACCCTCGGGCTGCATTCCTGTTTCTAAGCAGGAAGGCTAATTGGAGGGAGGTTTTGTCTGGATGCAGACCTGCTGAGACATTGGTTTAAGAGGAAACTGTGACATTGGACAGAACACATCACCTTTAAGACTGCTGTTCTCTGAGCTTAGAATTTGCTTGGTCAAAATGCTGCTGTGATAGCAAGAGAAATTGTTATTGTTGTTGCTATTGCTGTTGTTATAGTTGTTGAGAGGGTCTCCCTAGGTAGTCCTGGCTGTCCTGGAGTTTTGATATGTAAACCAGGCTGGTCTCGAACTCACAGAGATCCTCCTGCATCTAACTCCCGAGTTATCCTGGGATTAAAGGCAGGCACCACTATGCCCCTCCCGTTTGTCTGTTTGTTTGTTTGTCTGTCTGTTTGTCTTTTAAATAGAGATCACTTTGAGGAAGAACCAGAGGTCTTTCAAAGATCTGTGTTCGCCTTGGCTTCTGTGGGTGGAGTAGGGGGATGGGGAACTATGATTTGCTTGGGATGCTACTGGTTCAGCTTCTGCCGGGGTTATGGGTTTGCGAGTGGAGTCTGGCTTTAGAGTATGCATGGCCAAATCACCAGCTGCCTAAATAAGACCCACTCTGGGGGTGAGGCTGGGGCTGAGGTAGGGGAAGTGGTTGGTAGCTTACTTAGGGTCTAGACATCCCCAGCGTGCAGACGCAGCACTCTGCTTCACACGTGGGCACAGACTGATGTGCACCCGTCTCCACTCTGATTCTCCTTTTTGAAAGCAGAAGTCTAAAAAGGTGCACTCCTGTCCTCTGAGGTTTGCCTTTGGGTCACTGAAGATCTGTGGAGTGTACACGGGGTGTGACCCACAAATCAGGGAGATGTTTAACCTCGAACCCAAGTTGTAAACAGGGGCTTTTGGGTGTGGTCATCAGGATGGTCAGTGGGAGGCCTCTGAGACAGGCTTAAGACAGTTGGGGCAGAGATGTAAACCAAGAGGAAGCTATGAGGGGCCGACTCCTAACTCAATGTCTACAATGAGCTGGGCCTATCAAAAACAGTACAGTGTGAATCTTGCGTATGCATGTCTTTATTCTAGACTAGACTTTTCTCAGTACTACCAACCCCTTCTTACTGAAGAGTAACCTGGTCAAGCATGTGTTTTTATAGAAAGCCCAGGCCTTCAGTTGGACTGAGGTGCTTGTAATGGAACTCTGTTGGCTGACGAATATCAGCACTCGTCCATGAACAACTTGGCATAGCTATAATCAGTAAGGACAGCAAAGCCCTTAGCAACTCTGGGGCAGCGCTGAAGTGTCTGACCTGGAACTCTGCTCGAAGGTGAGGACTGATGACTTGGAAGCCTTCTGCAAGGCCACCTTAGCTATGTGAAGGGAAACAACAGTCGTGATTAACAGGGCTAGCAATGCTGACCTAGAACTGTTCTGTCTGTCCCTCCTAACTCAGAAAAACAAAAAACAAAAAACAAAAAACCACACATCTGAAGCCATTGCTTGTTATTTATGTTTGGGGGGGGGGAACTCTAGAACACAGGGGAGGAAATGCCCAGAGGGAAATAACAAAATTTCAGTCATATAATTAATGGCTAAGTACTCAATGCTAAAAAAACCTCTCCGTGGTAGAACCTGTTCACACCCAACGTGCTAGCACTCTGCCTGAAGGTAGGAGCAGAGAAGCTTGCCCGCTGAGGGGGATGTGCAGACTGTGGCTGGGGACAACTGACTCACCTCTGTGTCCTGATGGTTGATCTCACTGAGGCTAGACTGCTGCAGCAGGACGATGAGGAGCCTGTGGGGAGAACAGAGTGGGTCGTCAGCCCTGACAGCCCACTTAGAATGGGTATTAGAGCACAACAGCAGGGATGGAATTGGAGGTTTCTGAATAAAAGGAGGCCCTTCCCATCTATCCGAGAGAAAGGTGCGTGGGAAGCCATTAGTGTGGAAGACAGAGGAGCGTGTCTGTCTTCAGCTCCTGACTGAAATCTTAGTGCTCCTGGGGACTTAGAGCTCCTGAGGGGAGGCAAGGCGAGACAGCCTTTACTCTGTCACCCACAGAGTAAGTACTTCAGTAGCCAAAGTCCTGTGCCGCCTGGCTTTTATTGCCCTTGCATAAGCACACGGTATGCTTACATTTATGCCTTCATACACTGCTAAGCATCTGAGCAGGTGAGATAACAGGACTTAACGAGCAGCAGCAATCAGTGATTCCCAAGTTCATGTTCACTGCCCTGAACTTGGCTGTCTGAGGTCAACATTCCTGCCATGAGATACAGGCGGTTGGCAGCACTGGTTGTAGGGCCAGGCTCTGGAGCCAGACTGTCTGGGCTCACATGTCAGTCCTGCCGAACTCTGTGCTCTGAGCCAAGCTGCTTAGCATCTTTCTGCCTAAGCTTCCTGTCTTTGGGGACAATAAGTCCTGATGTCACAGCTCAGTGAGGGGACTGAGACTAAAGCATGTAGAATATGTCTGAAAGACAAACATGGTATTTCCAGAAACATTAATCCTAGATTTTCGAGCCTTGGGCCCCATCTCTGGACCACCAGGGAGATTTTTAAAATCGCAAACAGCTGGACTGTACTCAGTGGGTCTTGGAGAAGCCTCGTCGATTCAGTTGAAAGGCGCCTTTTTAGGCCAGCCTGGTAAACAGCCCTGTTTGGAAACCATTGAGAAGGCGCTGGTGATTGGTCAGTGAACTCCGATGATGAGGGCTGAGAACATGCAGGCAAAGAGGTTCAAACAACTTTTATAAGACTTATTTGAAAAATTAAGCTATTTAGTTTTATTCTCCAATCCACTTTTCTTCTCTCTGTGTCTATCCCATGTATGTACATATTTATGCATGTGTGAATATGTGTGGTGTGTGTATATGTGGTGTGTATGTAAGGTGTGTGCATGTGTGGTGTGTGTATATGTGTATGTGTATATGTGTAGTATGTGTATGTGATTGTACATGTGGTGTGTGTATGTGTGGAATGTGTATGTGCATGTATATGTGTGTGTATGTGTAGTATGTGTGTGTACATGTGTGAATGTGTATGTGCATGTGTGTATTGTATAGGATGGGTGGATATCAGGTGTCTCCCTTAGTTGCTGTCTATCTTTCTCTTTTGACAGGTTCTCTCACTGAGCCTGGAGCTCACTGTTTGTCCAGGCTGCCCTTGTCAGTGAACCCTAGAGTTTGACCCTTGACCCTGCCTCCTCATCCCCAACATTGGGCTGTAGATTTGAGTTGCCATGATTTTCCGCATGTCCTAGGATCCACACTTGGGTCTCTGCGCTTGATGGAAGCCACCTTCCCAGTTCTTCCAACCAGTTTTCACTCATCTCAGCTTAGAAGACATCTCAAACCCTAAGCATTAAATTACCACCAACCAGAGGGGAAGGGATGCTGGACCAATCGCACTGTCTTCGTGATAGGCACGACGCAAGGAGAGTTTGAATAGGGATGAGATATCCTTATTTGCTATAGATGTACAATGACTTGTGAAGCCTGGGTTTGAATCTAGTTTTTCCAGTGTCTCTGGGGGAGCTAAGCTGCCGCTGGAGCTTAGTTCCTGCCTCATTGCTGAGTGACCTTCTCATGCATCATAACATCAGTGGAGCGAAGGGTCTCATGGCTGTAGCAGGCTGAGAATTCCTTGCACAGAGATTGGTAGGAATGGGCTAAGACTGTGAGCAGTGTCTCTTTTACGATTTCTGAATTCCAGACTCATTCTTTTAGCTGATAGGAAGTCATTATAAAAATAATTGAACTGGGGCGACACTTTCCATTTCTGTAATTATCTCGCCTCTAAGTGTATTTTCCATTCTGGTTGCTTTATGGGTGGGAGTGACACTGAACTGGTGACTGTTTCCTCTGTGTGTCTCTCGCTAGTGGCCACTTTTAATCTCTAGGGTCCCTTTGGTTTGCAGTGGTGCAGAAGTGGGAGGGGAATCGAGAGATGAGCTTAGGCAGTGGTTCTCAACCTTCTCTATGCTGCAACCCTTTAACACAGTTCCTCACGTTGTGGTGACCCCAGTCATAAAATTATTTTTGTTGCTACTTCCTAACTGTAAATTTGCTACTCTTATGAACCGTAATGTAAATATCCAATATGTGGCCCCAAAGGGGTCACAGTCCGCAGGCTGAGAATTGCTGAGCTAGGCCAGTGTTACTCTCTCAGCCAGCCCCAAGTTGAATGACTACTGTACTCAGACAGGTTTTCCTTTGTGGATCCAGTGGAGAGAAATGGCTCCCAGGAAAGTGAGGCTCAGGGAAGATTGGAATAGGGGTAAACAGAGCAAGACGGGTGAGCCCCGAGGCAGTGGGATGAATCCCTTTCACCATGGGCTTCTCACACTCCTGTCTGTGATCCCTGACTCTGGAGTTGGCCTTCGAGGATGACACTAACCAAGTCTCCACACCTATGATTTGGCTGTTTAGTTAGTG
Organism: Rattus rattus; assembly: GCF_011064425.1. NCBI lineage: Eukaryota > Metazoa > Chordata > Mammalia > Rodentia > Muridae > Rattus > Rattus rattus. The sequence continues at coordinate 184,727,307 of NC_046156.1, forward strand.
GGAGCCCCTCAAGAGGAAGGACAAATCGGATTAGCTTCTGGTAATGGTTCCTTGCCCCCTTTAGATTAAGGGGTGGTCAAAGTTTTCCGTTCTTTTGGAGAATGTAAGTTTTTTGTTTTTATTTTGTTTTTGTTTTACTAGCTTGCCATGCACCCCCAGCCGGCTTTGAACTCCTAGAGCTATGGTTCTTCACCCTCATCTAAGGATAACAGATATGTGCCTCTGTGCTAGGTGAATCGAGAACACCACCATCTCTTGCTAGTTTCACTGGACTTTCCTTGGTCGCTGCCTTTGTGAACCCCCTGACTTCTCTGCCTGATGGGCCAACCTGTGCTCTTTAACAATTTAGTTTCAAAGTCTTCAAGACTCATTGGTCTTCAAAGCTGGACACAGATGTCCAGATGAAGAGCGCTCGCTCTCTCTCTCTCTCTCTCTCTCTCTCTCTCTCTCTCTCTCTCTGCCAATGATTTCCTGCTCTCTTTAGATTAAGGGGTGGTATATTTATTTTCCTGCTCTTTTGGAGAATGTAAGTGTTTTGTTTGTTTGGTTTGGTTTTTGTTGTTTGTTTGTTTGTTTTTGGTTTTTGTTGTTTGTTGTTTTTTGGTACCTTGCCATGTACCTCTGGATGGTTTTGAACTCGTAGGTAGTAGAGGTTGGCATCTCTCTCCTCCCTGAAACTCATCACACTGCTGGCTAAAGTCACCACATAGCATTCCTGTGAATCAGCCTGAACTGGAAACTAGATATTCTCTGTGGAGCCTGGTGACCCCTTGCTCTTCTGTGGTGTGGACTTAATCTGCTTGGTCTCCATCTGCCTCAGCGCTGGAACACTTGCTGGCCTCCATCTTGTTCTCCTAGTGCTCCAGCCATGGTGGCCAAAAACATTTCTTCCTCCATCCCCACTGGAACCTGTTCAAACTGCTCTAGCAGCTCCAGGCCACTACATTACCAGGTACCAGGACAGCAAACAAGGATCCCCAGCAGGTGCCTTTCCTCACCCAGGGCCATGACTGAACAACGAGAGCACAGAGGACTGAGGTTAGAATCCATGCTTCCTACCCAGGGGCCATGGACAAGTCAGAACATTCTCAGGTCTCGTTTGTACACTGCAGTTTGCCTAAGAAGCCCACAGAGAGGCTCAGGTTCTCTCGTTTGCATCTCCATGTGTACAATGAAGAGCACACCTTCCAATTCCTCAAGATTTGCTAGAATTTTAAGTGAGCCAACGCTTATGAAGCACCGAGCATCACTCTCATGTGCATACACCTAACTTTTCTATATTGGTTCATTAAAAAAAACCAAAACACTTGCTGGGTCTTGTCTTTTCTGGGTCCTCTCTGATCACCCTTAGGTGATTCAGGTGGCAGCAGGAATCAGCTGAAAGCATCGTAGGAGTGGCTTACCTCTGCAATCTTTCCTGTTTTGTTTGACCCTGCAGGTTCCCAGCCCTGCAGCTCAGTGATGGCAATGAGAGGCGACAGTCCCCCAAGCCAGGTATCTCTCCTTCCTGTCCCTAATGCCGGCTGGATGCAAGGGTGTGCTATGGAATATCGACATCAGGTTACAGCATTAGTAACTTACAGGATCCCAAGGTAGGGAGCCAGGAAACCCTTTGACTGAAGTCAGGAGAACTAAAAGGATGGGGCAGGGTGGGGGGGAGGAATGAAAAAGAAAGAAAAGGAAAAAAAAAATCTGCCTGTTACCATGGAGACCGTGAAGAAGTCCCTCAGAACCTGGTGGCTTCTTCCAGAGGAAACTGCTTCTCGCCTTTCAGGGCTAGCGCCTATAGGGCTGTACAAGCACAACTCTGTCTCTTTGGGACTTTGTCCTAAGGATCCTGCCCCCTCTTTTACCCAGCCAAGGGTACAAGGAAAAGCTCAAGGGCACTGAAATGGAGAAAACTTGGACCGGTTGAGAAGCAGAGAGCTCAGAGGAGGGGCTCCAGTCCTTTGCATTCACCAGGCTAATGTATAAATCAGTTATCCTAGTGTCTGCTCCAATCCTCACTGCCCTGGGGCTTAGCCGAGGACGTGAATCCAAACCAATCAGAGAACTCAAATCTCTCCGCAGGCTGAGGGCAGAATACAATTGTCCCTCTGGACCTCTGGATTGTTTAAAAGCAGCTTCAGTCTGAGGGCCCCCCCCCCCCAATAGCCTTCAGTGAGTGCCACATGGGAGGAGCTTGCTGTTCGGAAACTTAAGGATCAGCAGATTTTTAAGCCAGTGTAAACAGCTTTTCACAAGGTCTCTGGGCGGGTGGCTGTTCGTACTGCTTACTAATATGAAGAAAATACAGATGGACCTGCGCTCACAAGTTGCAAAGGGAGTTTCCGGTGGAACTAAATAGCCTGAGTTCAATTACGCAGTCCCAACGCAATCTGTTTCCTTGAGTCTACACAAAGGGGAGTGAATGTTCCTATCCCAGCATCCTCTGCAGCAAACACCCGTTCGCTTGCATGCTGCTACAGAGCTCTGTGTACAAATAACTGTGTGTTTGTACACACCCTTTGCCGACCTGTGTGTGCCAAGGTGGGAACTGTGGGGTGGCAATCAGGGGATCCTATTCTACCTACCTAATGCTAGCATGTGGTACTCATGTCTGCCTGCTATCATGCCTATCTGCGATCTGGTATTCATGCCTGTCATGTCACACTCGGCATTAATGCTTTCTGAACACAGTGTAGTAGGTACAATGGTCAGTACTAATGGTTCATATAGTTTCCTCTGGCCTCCCTTCTTATAAGAAAAGAAATGCATTCCCCTTACTTTCTGGGAAAGAAACTTATCTGCCTTGACATATTAACTTGTCTAAGACAGAGGGGTTAGCCAGATGAGGCCAGATTCAAGTTTAACCTGACTCCTAGCCACTTGTGACCTCAACCCAACAAGGATCTTAGGTGACTTTTGGTTACATAAATAAAAACAAGGTGAGTAAAGAAATTAGCCAGAGAAACAGGGGCAGAAGATGGGAAGAAAAGATCTACAGACCCGTGTGTGTCATAGGCAGGTTTCAAACAGAGGTTTGAACTTTCTAATCACAAAAAGCAAGGCACGGGATCACAAACCACAGAGTTCCTATAATACAAATTCCAACTGTTTTCTCTGGAGCAGGGCCATCCCTCCCTTAGTAAAACCTTTTTTTCTGTGGTTTCTTATATAGGATTTTTGAAGATGTTGTAATGAATAAAATATGATCTGATTGTGAGCCAGTAAATTTCGTAAGGCTGTTTCTCATAAGGCCTGGCAGCACAGGTCAAGGGTTTGCTGATAAAATATGATCACTACAATAAACTCTGCAAGGCCCACGATGGTGGCTCTCAGGAAGACAGCAGACCCCTCAGGCATGTTTTCCTCATGCGTGTCAGTTAGTTACCTTCCAATCATCACAGTTCCTCATCTGTGAAGTGAGGATATACGTATGCCGCTATATAAATGAGTCAGAACTGAGAAAGCTCTAAGAACGTTGCTCAGAGCAAGCTTATAATAATATAACCTCATCGACATGATGTTCATCTTCTTCACCACTACTGCTGTTTGCTGTTAGTTTAATTCAGACCTAAGCATTTGCTAAGTCAGTCTAAGGTTATGCCTATGTATAGGCTGGTGGGTAGAGAGGTTTCCCTCAAGTCAGACAACCTAAGTTTGATCTTTGGAACTCACATGGATGAAGGTGAGAGCTTCTGAGAGTTACCATCTGACTCACCATGTGAGCCACGGTGCACACACACACACACACACACACACACACACACACACACACACTAAATAAATGGATGCTTTTATTTCAAAGGTCGAGTTCATTTAAGAAACTAGGCTCACATGCATTAATGGAAGAGACTTGGCTTTTCCAGTGCAGTCACAATGTTGGAAGATTCTACAAAGCCAGACAGGTCTGTCTTCTCAGAATGCAATGCTAAGTGTACGTGGATGCTCAACTCTGCATCCCAACTCTGTGACTTGCTTAGTTTCTGCTTCAAACGCCCGATGCAGATGTAGCCCTGCCATAACATTTCTCAGTAAAACAGCCGCTAAGTATCTCATTTTAATCAATTCACGTTCAGGAGGAAGCCCTTAGGATAAAGCTGCTTCTAGTCTGTCTGCAGGTAATTCGGCTACTTTATTTGCTGTCTATTGGTTGGTAAGGGTTGGACCCAACCCATTTTGAAGAAGACTCACTAACACAAAATATTGCTTTTGAAATACTTGATCGAGGCTTTGGATTTCATTAGTTGGGTAGCATTGTAAAGCAGGATTTTATCATTCAGAGTCAACTACCTAATATAAAAAACAAAGCAAAACAAAACAGAACACTTGAAGCTTTAGCACATAGAAGGAGGTTTACCTTTTTGGATTAAACTCATCAGAGGATTTTGGCTGGGTCATTAGGTATAATATCCAGAGAAGAAGGATCCTCAATTCTTTGCTTTCAAAGTTCTACCTGTGTGGGATAGATCCTAGAGTGTTTAGAGACATTGCTATAAAAAAAGTCCACGGAGCTGGGAGGGTGGCAGTGGTGCACAGCTTCATTCTAGCACTGGGAGCAGGTGTGTGTGTGTGTGTGTGTGTGTGTGTGTGTGTGTGTGTGTGTGTGTATAGTCAGATGTGTCTCTGAGTTCGAGGCCAGCCTGGTCTATAAAGTGAGTTCTAGGACAGCCAGAGCTACACAGAGAAAACCTGTCTTCAAAAGATCAAAACGATAAAAAAGTCCATGGAAGAGAATATACACTTGAAAGCGTTTTCAACTACTGATTTCAGAGGTTGCATCCAGCTGTCTCACCTGATCTTGAATGTCATTTTGATTGAGAAGACTTAGTTGACACTTCAGGTATAGGTGGTACAGGGAATTTTTCATCTAAATCTGAGCTCCCAATTCATGGATGGGAATCAGCAGACGCAGAGAGATTGCCCTCCCAGGACTGTGTTTCCTGAGGTCCATTCTATGTAACTGTGTGCAAATGACTAGAGCAAGTGTGATTGGTGACATTTGCTTGAGGTTTTGCAAGAAGGAACAAGGCATCTCTTTGCTCCTCTTTGCCCATCACCAGGCCAAGCGAGGGACGTTCTGTGATCTTTCAGGAGGCCAACGTTACAGGAGGAGAGGTGTTTGGGTCCCTGAATCACCATGTGGAGGAGAGTCAGCCACCACCTAGCAACGCTGACCTTTGGACTGTGAAGTAAAACATGAGTGAAAAGCACTCAAACTTCGGGTCTTATTTGCTGAAATAACTATAATTATCACAACTTAAGTGGGTATTTATCTTTCAGAATACGTAGCTTTTAAAATTACTCAAGAGAAGCAGATAAAGTCACTTAAGTTCAGTAATCCAGGAGAATAATTCTTGCAGGGAACGGTTTCCAATGTATTTTCTCAAGATCACTCCTGCAGAGACAGTATACTCTTGTGACTAAACATTTGCACAAGCTGTCTAAAATAAAGTCTTTCCCTCCCTTACTTTCCTCTCCCCTCCCTCCCCTTCCTCCTTCCCCTCCTTTTCCTTTTTGAAAACAGACCATCTGCTTAACTATGATGTTTACTGATAGTTAATGGTTTGGGCTTGCTCAAGGCTTTGAGTAAGTTCTGTTATTTCTGGATATGGTCCAAGCTAACAAGCGGCAAGCCTCAGGGGTAGACCTGGAATTTCCCAAGCCTTTTACTTTCTATAAAAGTGACTGAAGAAATCCTGTTATTCCCGGGCTACACACCCCCACATCCCGCCTAGAGGATGGTTTAACCCCTTAGCTCCCCAGAGCTTCAGGTCTTTATATATATATATATATATATGAATGAAAGGCGTGTTGTATGCAACAGATCATGAAGGAAGAGCCAAGCTGCAACATTGCTATTTGTAGTAGGAAATGTCACCAGCGGCTGCAGGTAGGAGCTTTCAAAACGATGGAGACAGAGGCCCATTTGACCAGTGAGGAATGAGGAACTCAGTTGGCCTGGGAGAAGTTTTCCCCTTGTTTTCTCAATTACCTTACCAAATTGTGACCTCCTCCAGCATTGACTTTCCTTAAGTAAATCTCTTCCCATGGGCTCCATGCATGTACCCTCCTGGTTTTGCCTCTAACGCCTCGGACTTCTGCCTCAGGCTCCTGGGCTTCTTCAACTCTTAGACTCTGGCTGTACACTCCATTTGGACTTAGCCCTTACTGACATGTCGTGGCAGTTGTAGCTTGTTTGATTTCCTACAAAACACTTGTCACTGTTGAAAAGTATCTTGTTCCTTTGTTTACTAGTGAGCTACAAAAGGGGTTTCACTGAGGTAGGAGGGAAGTAAGGTTGGAGTTTAAGGCTACGCTAGAACATTTAGTGTGGTCCTATCTGTAAAAAAATGGCTGTCACCTTTATCAGCCACAGAGGGGTGTATTCCATGCCCTTCTCCCGCAAGGTCTTCTCCATCTGGCATGCTATGAACTGCTTACCTCACATCAGGCTCGGCAGTGGCAGCGTGCAGTGGCAGGCGGCCATTTTTATCTGGGATGTTGTGCTTGGCACCATTTCTGAGCAGACTCACACAGCCTTCCAACCAGCCCTGAAAGGCAGTAGCAATGGCGTCATTATATAACTCAGCTGTACATGACACAGGTCAACATGCTTCCTATAGGTCTTTTTCGTTTTGTTTCATTTTGATTTGGTTGGGGTTTTTTTTGTCTTTTTTTTTTTTGGTCACTTCTTTGGTTGAAACCATTAAGGACTACAGTTCCAACTCAGGTGCCTTAGCAGAGCAGGTCTGAGCTTCACGTTCCCAGGTTTTCTGTATGATCATTGCCCTTTCATATGCAGATGATGCAAGCACTGTTCTCCTGTTCTCCCTTCACACCCTGGACCATTCACTGGGATTCAACTGCCTCCTGCGTGCGTCTCTAGTTCCCACCCACCAAAGATAGCATGTGACAGGCAGTGACCTACCCTGGACTCTCACCTGAGGCTTAAGCTCTAACTCACATATATCAACAACCTGATTTGGATAAAAACACACCTACTTCAGAAACTAGACTTCAACGCCTCTGTGCCCCAGTCTGCGTGTCTCAGAAACACTGCCATGTGTAGGCCTCCATTCTTTATTATTTTATGTTCCTTTTCTAATAAGGAGAGCACATTGCTTACTTGAGTCAGCCTCGTCATGTTTAGATGTGTAGCCCGCGCACCCCGCCAGTAGCTGAGACTCTAATGGTAACATTCCGAGTTTCTAACAGGAAGGCATGACTAGTGTTCTCCAAGGGATGGAAACACATTGTAAGGTTTTATGGGCCTATGTATTTCTCGAGAGGCTGTGTGAATTCCTTGCATCCTAATTGTATTAACTGAAACTTATATTATCACCTTGTTGGCTAGCATTTCTGACTGGGTCATTTTTCCTGTTATCTTATGTTAAAGGACAGGAGTAACTCTGTCTTGGCTAGCACTGCCAAGATTTATACTGCTTTTGTTAGTTTATATTTTTTAATTGATGCAACATTGCTGATAACCAAGATTGGTTCTCATTCCTAAACAGAAGGTCTCCTACATTTATCTACAACCCTTTGGTTTCTTGCCTACTTATAAACAGACAATTAAATAGCTGAGCTTCTCATTGGGAGGAGTGACGTGATAACCTCTGATTCAAAAGCTTCTCCTTTCCCCTATTTGTATGAACTCAAGCCTCGAGATGTCCCAGTAGGACGAGATGACTGAGGATTCTCTTTGTTAGTATGACAATATTGGAAGCACCCAATCCCCAAGGGTTAATAATCTCATGCAAGTTAAGAAAGTAAGAGTAGAGAGAGAACCTTGTGGTTTTGAAGAGTCTAGACAACATCTGTCAAGCAAGAGCACATTGCTACATAGTGACTTGGAGGCTAACCTAGACTACGTGAGACCCTGTCCCAAAAATCAAAAGTAAATAAATGTCATGAGCTCTAATACCAAGTAAAGCTCTATAAGATTGACCAGCAATATCCGTCTTAAGTAGAAGATAATATTTGGATAATACTTGTCAGTATTGACTCACAGTTTACTAATGTACTAAATTGCCCAAGCAGTGGACTCACGCAGTTTTTGAAAAAGCAGATCTTTTGGTGGAGTAAGCTTTGAAATATCTAAAATATTTTGCAATGTTTCCTGGAACTCAATGTGTGTGAGTGTGTGGTTTTCTTCATTCTTTTTTTTTTTCCTTCAGAAAGGAAATTTAAAAATCAGTGAAGACATTGAAACACTTGATACCATTCTGAAGCAACAGACGAGTGTCCTACCCGTTCCCCACTGCGTGCCTCCCCACTGCTGCCTCCGTCTTTCCCTTCAGGTGTGATACGCTTCAGCTATTGGGTTTATTACACCTCAGAAAGATGGATCGAGGCCCAAGAAGGTGGAATGATCTGCCCAAGGCCCCATGTCTACAAATGTATTTGTGTCCCGAGTTGAGACTCAGTTTCTAAGTGCCTCTCCTGCCGAGTTTCTCTTAAGGATTAGATTTAGTCGTTGCTGGATTTCACAGTCCTGCTCAGAATGCCCCTCTTCCCAGTGAGGCTCACACAGAGGCCAGGCACAGCAAAGCAAGCATCCCACCCTGTGTATTGTCACCATTTCCCTCACGTGGGTCTTAAGAATGGCAAGAGCTTGCGAAGATGCCACCTTTCTACATTCCAGGTTGCCCCTGGCAACTGATGTTTACTGGGGGCACTACTCTCCAGTCTTTTCAAATTTTGAATCTTAGAGTTTAGAGTCATTTAAAGACATATAATTTGTTTATACCATATTATAGAGTCCGACAGATGCCAATTTTAGAAGCCATCCCACCTCTTTCCTCTGACCATTAATTCAAACTTTTGCCTGTTTTTCTGCTTTGTCTTGTTTTTCTCAGACACAAAAGGTTGATATCAAGAGCCGTGATGAAGGCATGTATTACAGGGGAGGCGACCGAGAGGGTGATCGCACATCTGTGTGACATACAGAGACTCACTCAGGTAACACACAGAGCACTGGTCTTTCCACTCAAGTGGACACCGACTTTGCCGGGAAGGTTAGATTAACCCACAGGCTCCTATCCTCCTCTGTCCCCATGCTGTCCAAGGAGTTTCTAACGAAGGAAGTACCTCAGCCTTTCAAACAAGACCTCAAAGAGATATTGATCCAACTGTGGACCACAGTTCAAAAAAAAAAAAATTGTCTCTGGGTCCTAGAGACAGAGCTTGCAAAGAAAAAAAGACTTTTAAAATGGCTTCTGAAGAAAATCTCTATGGGAATTGAGCAACGCGTCATTGCAAACTGAATTGTGTGGCAGGAAGAGGTGGCGAGTTTGGGGAAGGGAAGTGTTTTATTTCAGTGGGGCTGAAGGGGTGAATCAATCCGTGGGGGGAGGGGGCTGGCTGGGAGAAATCCGTGGCTATCAACTGGCAGTAACACTAAACCCAAGAGGCAGCAGATGGGAGAGCATAGTGGCAGGGTCTCTGCAAAAAGGAAAGCAATAAACTGTCCCCCACATGGGGGACAAGGCTGGGCTTGTTTCACATGGATTTTAGCCAGCCTGGGGAGCTTCCAGAAGGACCACAGAGAGCATCTGAGAGGAGAGTGCTAGAGGATTTTCAGTGAGTCTTAACCACACTTTGCTTTAAGGTTGAGCAATGCGGACCTGAAATTGCTAGTAGGAGGGATGACATTACAGTTTCTAATGTGAGCACTAGCTATGAACGGAGCGAGTTCTTCTCTTGGCCTGGCCCCTGTGATCCTGGTGCGTCTCCAGCGGCTACATCCATGATGCCCAGGTCCACAATGCCCTTGTCTCCTCACCCTTCCCAATTCTCATCACTTCTCACATTCTGCAGCCTGGTGTTTCCACTCGGTTAATTTCCATCTAATCCCACCCCGCAGATGTTAACTGAATCTTCGAATTGTTACTACCCTCTGGGGGTAGGGCCAGAAATGTCCCAAGGGAAATTCTGATGTTGAGATAGAAAATAACATTTCTGGGGGGTCCCATCACCTCTATGCGAACTTGTGAGTTACAGGGTGAGTTCCAGGACAGCCAGGGCTGCACAAAGAAACCTTGTCTAGAAAAAACATAAACGAGCATTTTAAAAAGTGTTTCTTACAATCCGTACAAGACCTAAGGATAATGAATAAAGCCTAAAGCCCTATTCTTGTTGACCTATTCTATCAGCCCGAGGGCACCATTCTGTGTGTAGAATCCACAGAACGTCTTTAGGTCCTTTGCCCTGTAGCCCCATTAAGAAACATAGATTCATACCAGGTAGGTTGCCAGGCATAAACTGGTGCGACCGTATGCATCCTGTGTATTAATGTTGGCGCCCATCTTTAGCAGCAGCTTCACTGTGTCCACTTGACGTCCCGAAACCGCATGCATCAAGGGCGTACATCCTAGAATGAGACATTTCAACAGATTTACAAATGTTTAGCTCTCCGGATTTATGAGCAAACTGTTTGTCCGGTCATTTATTCAGATTTCCTGTAGCACAAATCCAGCCGCTGGATTTTGTGGGGCTGCGGAGAGCCGAGGACGATGGTTTCTGTTTACGTAAGCCACGTCTTTCTGCTCGCTCCCCTCAGGTGTCTGTGAGTCTCCCCTCTCCCATGCTCAGTTCTCTGTAGTAGTGGGTGGATCAAAGCACTTTGGGCAGATGACCAAAACTGGCTATCGTTGTCTCAGGGGTGTGACTAACTCCAGCTCTACCAGGTAAGCTTACCAGGACTGACTAAGCGGAAGAAGGTGCACTACCCAAGTAACCAGGTTCAGGATAGTTTTGGAGGTATCAGGCTGTAAAGCGGGGTGGGCGGTAGCCTAACGTTGGGCTACACAAATTCTCAGTAGGATCTCCCTCACTGAACTCCTTCTGAATCAACCCCACCAAAGGCATTTTGTTTTTCGGTGTATTTTCTTGCTGAATAGAAATAGAGATGAGAGGGCACATTTTGTTTAACTTTGAGGGGCTGTTGGAACAAGCAGGGAGTGTCACATTCCTTCGGACTAACGAGCCAAGCTCGGATCCGACCCCTTGCTGAACTGACATGTGCTTATATTCTGTGGAGCTGGAGACCCATGTTGACCTTGTGGTTCTCCTTTGGATGAACCCAACTATGGTCCACAGGGATCCCCGAGAATAGATCTCTGGACTGTCATTCTCCCAGAACATGGCAGTTGGCGAGACAGCATCCCTGCTTGTTAATATTGAAGCAGCAAGGAAGTGATTCTTAGAACAGTAGGTTTGTCCTTCCCCTCCCTTCTTTCTCCTTTTCTTCTTATCTTCCTCATCTCTTCCTTCTTCCAACCTTCCCTACTTCCTTCCTTTCTCCCTTCCCTTTCTTTCTCCCTATCTCCCTTCCTATCAAGTAGTTTTAAGCCTTGCGTTGGTGCTTGCACTCTGGAGGAAAACAGAGGCAGGCAGATCCCTAAGTTCAAGGCCAGGCTGGTCAACAGAGTGAGTTCCAGGATAGGCAGAGCTACACAGAGAAACCTTGTCTTGGGAAAAAAAATATTAAAAGTTAAAAAAAAATGAAGAGATAGGTACAACCATTGCGGGGGGAGGACATAATAAATAAGAAAATGAAACAATTTGTAAATCTGAGATATTCAGTAAATTAAACAATATTTTTAATAAAATTACATGCTCTCTCTGACTAGTTTAAATCAATCTTGAGACTGTGCTTTCTATACAAATTTCTTCAGAGAACAAAGAACAGAAAATTACCTTATTAACAGACCATATTTATTATAAGGTTATGACAACTAAAACAAGAAATAGCTCAACGGTTTAGAAAGGAGAGTTTGGGAAACACTCAGACGTGCATGGAGCTTGCTGTATAACTCAGGTGACATTGTACATTGGTGGGGAGGGCCAAGGTATTTAGTTAGTATATACTGACCAGCTGACTGTACACAGGGACAGGCTTCCACATTTTCTTTCAGACTGTTACATTTTGCCTGTACATTTTGTCTGTAACCCACCTGGATTCGGTTTATGCCCTCATCTTGTACCTGCGATCTCTGAATTCCCACCTTAGGACTGTAGTGCAATTAAGTTGTGTGAAAAGCAGATATTTCTGCTGTTCTCTTGAATATGAGCATTTCCTTTTCTCGCCTTCTGTTCTAGCCTTTATAGTTTATAGTGCATTGAAGTTAGGTGTTGAGAGTGGGCATTCCTCGTCTGTTCCTGATCTCAGAGTCGAAACATCCATCTTTAACAATTGAGTTATAATGTAGATAATTTAGAAAAGAAAATTACGTGGCACAGACTTGAACTCACGACTCTTGTGCTTCAGCCTCCCAAGTGGATGGACCTATAGGCTCATATCACTGTGCCTGGCTTTGTTCTCTGTCGTGTTGAGAAAGCTCCTTTCCATTTCTGTTTTCTGAGATTGAAAATTACGGATGAGTATTGACTTCTATGAAATGCTTCTGTGCCAACTGATATGAGTATTCTTCTTTAGGGAGTTTATAATTTTATCAAGTATTGATATTAATGTAGGTTTAGTTCATAAATATAGCTAAGAAGTATTTTCTTCTTTTCTCTTTTTGAAAGAAATCATATAAAATTAATGCTGATTATTCTTTAAAGTTTTTGTGAATGGGTTAGAGAGATGGCTCAGTGATTAAGAACATTTGTTGCTCTTCCAAAGGTTTGGTTTCCAGAACCAAGATTGGTGGCTCACAACCATCCGAACCTCTAGTTCCAGAAGATCTGATACCCTTTTCTGACATTGGCCACCAAGCAGGCACATGGTGTACAGACAACACTCGAACACATAAAATAATTCTAAACAATAAGTAAGTAAGTAAGTAAATAAATAAATAATAGTAGAACTCAATAATACCATCTAGGGCTGAAGTGAGTTCCCTTTAGGAATTTTTAAATTATGAATTTAATTTCCTAAATAGTTATAGGAATATTTAATTTGTTTCATAATAGAGCTGTTAACAACCATTAATTATGTATATTCCCGGTGTCCACTGTGATATTTTCATGTAGGTACTAACAGAATCTAACTTCCTCTCTTCCTCCTAGTTTATTTTATTTTGAGCGATTAATTCATTTAATCTAAATTGTCAAATTTATGTGTGACGTTGTTTGCAGCACTTCTGTAGGATCTGTAGTGGTGTCCTTGGGCTTGTTCCCGAGTGGAAATCTGCATCTCCTTCAGTCAGTTTTTCTTGTCAGTGTTACTACAAGTTGTTCCTTGTTTCTTTGAAGTTGTTCCTGGTTTCTTTGTTTTTTTTTTTTTTTCACTATTGCTTTTGTCAATCTCATATTTTCTTGTTTCCTCTCCCCTCCTCTGTGCGTTTTGAGATATTTCGCTCTTCTTCCTCTAAGCTTCTGAAGCAAGAACTCATACAGATGGCGGAGGTGTTGGACCAACGGTGGAAGTGTTCCCTCTTGTGAAGCCATGCGGTCGTGTAGAGTCTCTTCCTATCAGTGCTTTCCTGTGATTGGTCTTGGCATTTTGCCTAGAGAATGCAGGTTTTCAGTGGCTTTTGTCCATGTCTGTTGGCATTCTGTGTTGCCATCTCCTTCGGCCCCAACCCTGGGATATACAAGGCAAAAGGACAATCCAGAGAACTCACCACCATGCCCTTCCCTGGGTCTTAGGACTTGGCCCTTTTCTTGGTTTCCAAAGTTATTTTAGTCATCCTATCCATAGTTCTTAGTTGTATTTGGAAAGAATGGAGGTGAAAATGCAACCATGATGACGATGATGTGTGTGCATGTGCGTGTGAGCATCATCATCTCACACACACACACACACACACACACACACACACACACACACATATCCTTACTTGGCCATTCCTACAAAAATACTGAAAACAACCCACTCCATAATCATATGTGAAATATAATAGGTGACTAGTAGGTGAAAGATGATGAAGTTCTGTGTCCAATGTCATGCTGAGAGATGCCAAGGGATTCTACAGAGCCACAGGCAAGATGCCTGCAATATCCTGTGGTCAGTCAAAAAGAATTTCATTAGTGTGGCTCATCTCAAAAGACAATCTCTGAAAGAATAATGCATCTCATCCCAGGTTTTAAAAAAAATGCACAAACAGCTTACCTTCACTGTCACAACATTCTAGGATGGACGGATCCTCCCGGATCACGGCAGTCAGAGAGTTGACATCTCCATTCGATGCTGCCTGATACACCATTGTCAGGTCGACTTCTTCAGATGAGTCACCTGCACGAACCAGATACTCTGTTAGTATGCAGAGTGAGTTCACTCAAAGGATATCACAGACCAGATTGTCACCCACACAAGTGAGTCACTAAACCTCCCTCTCCAGTGAATCCAGGCAGAGGCGGGGTCAGCTTAGTCATATACTCTCTTCTGAAGGGACACTTCTGAAGAAAAGTGGGCCACTCTAGGTCATTCGCAACATTGCCACATGTTGGCAAGGAGCCTTGGGATTGACGTGTTATGACTCTTTAGGCGTTGAGGTTTCCCAAAATCAGAGAGACCAGTAAGGGAAGAAGGCCGTCTTCTTGATTTCAATCTATTCTTCAAGATCTGAAACATGCTATGTTTTCTCTTTTGTTTGTTTCTGTTTAGAGCCACGGTTCTGTGTAGCCCAGGTTGGCCTTAATTTTCTATGTAGTTGAGGCTGACCTTGGATTTCTGATTCTCTTACACCCACCCCTGAGTGTTGGCATTTGCAGACATGGGCTGCTATGCCTGGTTTTGTGCAATTGTTGGACATTGAAAACATGTGCTTTCTAGGTAAGCCCTCTACCAACTGAACTACATCCATGGACCCATTACCAGTCTTCTTAGTACCTCACTTTGTCCATCTTTGGGAGAAGCATTATGGTCATCCCTCTCTCTCTTCCAAAGATATTCCGTACCTTGATCTTAGCTCACTATATCTATATCTCCAGATGCCCTTATCCTGTTGCTTCACATGGGAGGCCCTGGAGACTGGGAAGGGAGAAGATGGGGCTCTCCTCCCTTGCTCAGCATCTAGCAGTAGCTGCCTCCTTCCTACCAGGAGCTTTCCCTACGCAGAACTAGCTCTCACGTGGCCCCCTCACAACCTGCCCACCACTGCTGTCCAATTGTAAGTTGAGCGATAGCTTTTCATTGGTGTTCATCTGTAGCACTGCTCTTTGCATCTTGTGCCTCGTTTTGCACAGTTCCCCTTCCATTAAAGCCTGTTCATTTTCAACCACCTGGGTTTGTGAGGATGCTATTTCTAGAAGAACCTAGGTTATACAAAACAAACTGCTTTGAATGAGGGAGCCAACTGTTTACTCTGCCTTTGTGAAGAATTGATCCAACAATGTTACTGCCAAGGATGACAACAGACTTCAGTTAGGTGACTCCCAGAATTCGCAGAGAAGGCTAAGAAGCAAGCTCTCCTGTGGAGATGCCTTGAGACAGGCTATGCCAAGCCCCTCTATCAGTGACACCCGTGCTTGTTTTCTCCGAGTGTAACTGATGTTCAGAGAAAGAATATCTCAACGGTTTTAAAGTTGTGTTTTTCTTCTCCTGTGGACAATAGGGCCATTGGCCTTTTGGTTCTTTGAACTTTAGCTGGCACGCATCCTAGAGTTTTGTTTTGGTTTCTCTGTCCCCGTGTTTCTGAGAAACCATTAATGATTTTTAACCAGCTAGTCAGTCCAATGCAAGGACCGCTTACTTACAACAGCATCGTTTTGTAAAGTGGGCCACTGCTTTCTAACTCCTCCACATTTGGTTTTGTGTTTCATATTTTGAAAGCAGCCTCTCCTGTCATTTGTGCGACAGGTGAAGGGTCAGATACCTCAGGTACAAGCCAGGCTTGTGCTAACTGGCTACGTGGAAGTTTGGACCAGGCACCCTCACCTGGCTTAGCTTCCTTACTTGTAATGTGGAGATCTAGACAACACTGACAACTGTCTCCCTTGGGTGGAGTGACACTGTGGTAATACTAATCCTGTGTGCTTAATAGCAGCCTGGCATTTAGTTAGCATTTTTTTAGTACTTGCTATTTATACTGCTCCACTCAAAAACTTTTAGCTTATTTAGACAGTATTACATGTCTGAGGTATATGTTTAAAATGGGGCTCTTGTTGTTGAAGGCTATGAAAGAAGCCATACATCGTTTAGATTTTGTTACAAATCTTCACATAACTCATGCAGGACGGTGTCATTATGCAGCAAGGCAGGTCCAGGATAAAGTGAAGCCTAACGTTGGATGAGAAAGAAGGTTAGGCAGGGGGGGAATCTAGGAAGGAGAGAGGAGGAGGAGAAGCAGGAGAATCAAGATGGGGATGACAGAGCAGGATGATCCAGGTGGACTAGGTCAGTTTTATCTTGTCTAGGTAGGCAGTTTCTATCTTTACTAACTGGCAGTGAATTTATTGTGTGCAGGTATTGTGGATTGAGAATTTAACAGATAAATCTGATTGATAAATTACAAGTTTCTAGAACTTTGATTTTACAGGGGATGTGAGCAAAGTCCCCAGCGGGCAGAGAGACAGCCTGGAGAGGCTGGCAATAGACTCCTCCGGGTTAGCGTGGCATGGTGCCACAATAGAATGGCCCATGGGACTCGATGTGTGTGTCAGGCCTGGTAACAACCCTGCCAAGGGGACAGTGTTCGGAGTGCAGCTCCCGCAGATCCATGTGGAGTGGGAACTCACGAGTTCAAGTAGCTGCCCATCCATTTTTTTTTTTTTATTTTTACCGAAACAAAGTCAGGACATTTTGTTAAGATGATTCCCAGTGTCTCTGGGTGTGGGAACTAGGGCCCCAACTTTAAAGATGAAGCTACCTTCTACTTCTACATGCACATTCAAAGACCTGGTGTTGGCCCCTTGAAAGAAGAAGCCTGATTGTCAGGAAGCTGCTAACGGTGACAAGCAAACAATGGAGCTATTTGTTTCCTTTTGATTTGAGATAGGGCATCACTGTGTAGCCCTTGATGGCCTGGAACTCATGATGTGGATCAGACTGGCCTCAAATTCTTGGGTGATCTGCCTGCCTCTCTTCCCCCTGTGCTAAGACGCAAGTGTATGCCGTCACACCAGATTCAACTGTGGGTTTTATCGACTGCATGCTGCATAATAACATGTCCATGTACCCTTCATGACTGAATGCTACGATAAGATAATCACAGCACCTTGATCACAATGTGGAGCTGCACTGCCTCCTAGAATTAGGATCTCAAAAATATTTTGCCAGAAGGCTTTGGATATCCCATTTAATGCACAACATATCTGAATCCATCCAACACTTGTGGGACTTGTTGAAAGATGGCTGAATCTGTCCTTCCTGTTGCTCAATCTCCCCTCACCCTGATGCCAGCTTTGTTTTGACTACTCTGGGATGGCCATCCATGCTCCACTTTCAGGCAAATAGCAGCTTTAGTGGACTATTTTATCCTGACCCAAAGGCAGAGTATGTGACCTGGAAAGAAGCTATTAAGAATTTGAATCACTGTGACTGAGGCAACATATTTCAGGGCTGTGAACCGATTAGAATTTGTAAAAAGCAAATACACTCTAGCAGGGATTGTAGAGAGCACTTTCCCTCTCCCCTCTCCCTCCCTCTCCCTCTCCTCCCCTCCCTCTCCTCTCCCTCCCCTCCCTCTCCTCTCCCTCTCCCTCTCCCTTCTCCCTCCCTCCCCTCCCTCTCCCCTCTCCCCTCCCTCCCTCTCCTCTCCCTCTCCCCTCCCTCCCTCTCCCTCCCTCTCCCTCTCCCTCTCCCTCTCCCTCTCCCCTCCCTCTCCCCTCCCTCCCTCTCTCTGTTTCAATGCATGAATTGAGAAGCTTGCTATCAGCTTCTGATTGGAAAGGCCCATGAGAAGAATGAAGATGGAGGAGACCAGAGCAGAGCAGAGCAGAGCAGAGCAGAGCAGAGCAGAGCAGAGAGCAGAGCAGAGCAGAGCAGAGCAGAGCAGTGCAGAGCAGTGCAGAGCAGTGCAGAGCAGAGCACAGCAGAGCACAGCAGAGCACAGCAGAGCAGAGCAGCGGGAAGGAAAAAGCTGACAACTGCTGACACCATTTAAACCCACAATTGCCACACCTTAGGCCAACAATATCTCTGGAACATTTGCTTGTGCCAATACATCCTTCTCATTCATCCATCCATCCATCCATCCATCCATCCATCCATCCATCCATCCATTCATTTTATGGCTTGTCACTTTGCGTTGCCTTGTGGATATACTTTGGTTTTCTTTTCAGTCTGTGAGAGAGTTCTAAGCAAGGACAATTTTAGCAAGGACCGTAGTATTAGATGGGTATTGGCTCCACAGGAATTAGTGAACTGATCCACTAGGAGGAAACTCTAGCTCTAACTGATTATTACTACGTCGAAGGGTCACACTGAGATATCTAACCCATGTGTCAAATGTGGCTGGGAAGAGTAAGAGGAGAGGGGCTAGGATGAGGTGTAGTGAACTTCATTCCTGCATCCTGAGTGGTTTAAGAGAGCAGGTCAGTCAGTTCTGGAGACAATCCCATGAGGTCCTGATAGTAGTCTAGATGGCGGGTTTGCATACAGAACATATAACTTACCACTTTAACCATTTAAAACTGTACAGTTCTCTGTCCTTAAGTATTCACACAACCACCACCATCTGTCTCCAAGCCATTTGCATCTTCTAAAACTCTGTACCCACTAAATTGTAACCCCACTTTCTCTGCCCAGCTCTTAGAAAGCAGTACTGTGCGTTCTGTGTCCGTGAATCGCACTCTAGGTTTTTATATGTGTGGAATCCACACTATTTGTCTCTGTTACTCGCACAGCATCATGTCTGCTCATTCACAGAGGACCATGTATCCAATTTTCCTTTTGAGTGTTGAATGATATTCTTTTCTACATAGGGACCAACCATATTTATTTCTCTATTCATCTTGTGATGGCCACTTGGTTTTTCTTGTCTTTCCTTCCTTTCACTATGATGAATAATGCCTCAGTGAACAAATTGGGTTGATAGCCTGCTCTCAACTCTTTTGGGTATATCCTTGAAAGTAGAATTGCTGGGTAATGTGATTATATTGTTCCTATGTTCAGTTTTTAATGGTCAACTATACTGCTTGTGTTGATTTGTTTTTTTCCCAACTTGACCCAAACTAGAGTCGTTTGGAAAGTTGGAATCTCAGATGAGAAAATGCCCCCCTAAGATTTGCTCATAGCTGAGTCTATAGGGCATCCTCTTGATCTGTGATGGATGTTGGAGAGCCCAGTCCACTGTGGGTAGTGTCATCCCTGTGCAAGTGGTCTTGCGTTGTGTAAGAAAGCAGACTGAGTAAGCCATGGGGAACATGCAGTAAGAAATGGTCCTCTATGGTCTTTCTTTCAGTTCTTGCCTCCAGATTCCTGCCCTGACTTCTGTCTGTGATAGGTTGTGACCCGACAGTTGTAAAACAAAATAAGCCTTTCCTCAAGTTGCTTTTGGTCATGGTATTCTATCACAACAATAGAGACCTCTACCAACAAACTGTTTTTCAAGGCAGCTATAACATTTTATACCACATCTGCACATGGGTTCTAATTCCCCACATCCTCATCTCGTTTACTTATTGTGTGTGAAAGTATGTCACCTTTTATATCAGCCATCCCACTGAGTATAAAGTGGCTGGGATTTACTTGTGGTTTTGAATTACAGTTACCTAATGATTGCCAATTTTGAACATCTTTTTCATATGTCATTGGCCGTCTCTTTATGTTTGGAAGAATGATTATTAAAATCCTTTGTTCACTTTGGAATGGGGTCATTGTTTTGTGGTCTTGGCCTTTAGGGACACATGAAGAACTTTGCTATTGATATTAACACCTGTATCAGATGTTGGATGCGCAGACCACTGCTACTCTATGGCTTTCCTGATCTCAGTTAATAGTGTCTCACACAAAGTTGTCCGTATTTCTCTTTTGTTGCTTGTGCTTTTGGCATCATGACCAGGAACTCCCTGCCAAATCCATTGCTAGATGCTATCTCTTTGGGCCCTTTTCTAAAGGTTTTATGATTCTATGCGTTATGATTAGGTCTTCAATATGCTGTAAGGTGAACATTTAAAATCTTTCCTGTTATTATTTACTGTCTTATCACGGTATTTTGAAGACCATTGTTGAGTTATCTCAGCGTTCTTCTTAATTTAATTTTATATTTATTTATTTTTTCAACATAGGGTTTCTCTGTATAGCGCTGGCTTTCTTTGTAGACCAGGCTGGCCTCAAACTCACAGAGATCCACCTGCCTCTGTTTCCTGAGTGCTGTGATTAAAGGTATGTACCACCACATATGGCTAGCACCCTTCCTTCTTAATAACTAGCTGACCATAGATATGTGTAATCACCTTTGAACTTTCAGTTCTATTCTATTAACTTGTGTGGCTACTTGTTCATGCTAGCACCACACTTTTTGATTATTGCAGCTTTATAATTTGTACAACTAGGAAAGGTGAGACCTCTCTCTAATTTTGTTTCTCTTTTGTAAAACTGTCTGAAATGTCTGGGAGTCCATTGAGATTCCATATGAATTTTCAGAATGAAATCTCCCATTTCTATAACAATGTCATCGAGTTTTTGTCAGAGATGGTACTTCTTTGAGAAGCAGGGACATCTCAATATGCCTTTGTAGCTCAGGAAAACCTGGATGCCTTTTCATTTTTGGCATCTTCTTTAATTTGCTTCAGCACCTCATTGTAGTTTTGGGTGTGTAAGTCTTTTGCCTTCTAGGTTAAGTTTATCTCTAAGTGCTTTGTTCTTCTTTTCTCTCGTGGATAGTCTTGCTTTCAAAGGGCCTTCATGCAAACACTGCTACAATGAAATTATTCTGGACTCCTACGCAGTGAGAAGTAACAGCGACAAAGAAAGACATTTGAATTACTAGAGCTTGACAGACATGTTCCAGGTCACACCACGAGGTAACAAGCATCCTGTTAAAGGTGGGTAGTCTTGGCTAGAAGGCCATCGGGAGGTATGCTAAGAAGAAACTCAAAGTATGGTAAGAAGAAGGGAGAACAGGGTCCTACAAGGTTGATCAAAATGAATTTCTGAGATCATTTAGCTTTGGATCTGCTAGGAAACTGGCAATTAGGAACTAGAAGACTCTTCCTTAGAGGCTACATAGAAATGCTCAGTCTAAACCATGGTGAGTGTGGATCTCTAGTCCTACCTTGGAGCTGCTTCAAAGAATTTCTGCAGAAATGAGAAAAGACATTGGAGAAATCACAAGTACAAAGAAAAGAATGACGGATGGTCCTTTGGGATCTAAAATGAGGGCAGGAGAGTTTCTTTTCAACCAAAGGTCACAAATACACTTAACATCACACAATAGCTTTTTTTCTGAATGTACCTTTCTATGGATGTATGCATCTGTCTATCTTTTATCATCTACCTATTTAGCACTATGAATTCATCATATCTCTATTCTTCCCAGGGAGCAGGTTTTAACTGCTTCTTACCTCTGTGTTTGAAGCCTAAACAGATAGACTTATGTACAGCTGCATGCAGAGAGATGCTAGAATACACACACATACACATACACACACACACACACACACACACAGACACACACACACAGAGACAGAGAGAGAGAGAGAGAGAGAGAGAGACAGAGAGAGAGACAGAGAGAGAGAGAGAACATTAAGAACCATGAGAAGAAATGTTGGCTGTCTATTCTAAAGCATTTTATGTGTCTCTGTGCATGGAATACAGAAATAAACAGAAGAGCAGGCTAAAAAAGGTGGAATGTCTTGGTCATGCTCTGAACCTACTGTATTTTTCAGACTCTCTATAAAGAATTGACATTGTTTTTGTTCCTCAGAGTTAGCCAAGCTTCTCTTCTCTTCAATGCTGAGAGAGATGCGGCTTAGTACCTTTACATTAGCATTTGATTACCCAAGAAGTAGATAGAGCTCTGTATGATGATTGCTTTATGGTTTAGATAGAACGTACTTCCCTAAAAGGTTCATTTATTGGGGTGTTGGTATCCAGTGAGTGGTGCCGCTTTGGGAAGGTCTGAGATCATTAAGAGGTTGGTTCTAGCTAGGGGAAGTCATACTGGGGGTCCTTGGGGGGCTCTTGTTCTCATCCCCTTCCAGATTCTTAATGATACTTCTTTACTGCTAGGATGTGAACCATTCTGCCTACCATGCCTTGCCTACAAGATGGACCGAACCCTCTGTTACATGAGTCAAAGTAAATCTTTCCCCTCTAAGTTGTTTTTTCATTACTTTGTCATAGCTATACAAATGCTTCGATAATACATGTAAAGAAACAGTTCAACGTTGATGCTTTGAAATTCTAAAAAATCCCCAAAGAACTGTATTTTTAAAATGCTGATCTTTTAATATTAAATATATGCTATGGGAAAATTAACACAAAGAAAATATTTCATGGTTTATATACAGACTGAAAAGGTTGGCAATGGGTAAAGCTCTCTGATAGGTTACTTCTGAGTCCATGGCTGAGATCTGGGGGTCATGCAAAGGGAGTTTTGGGTTTACTCAACAAGAGACTTATGGCAATATAGTTATTTGTAAAAAGAAGAACAAAGGTAATAATTTTAATAATGAAGGAAAACAAAACTTATACTGCAGTAGTGCCTTTCGGTGTTGCCTATGGACCATGTCCAGTCTGCAGTGAGAGGCACAGTACAGATGCTGTGTGCTTAGAAACTGTACAGCACCGTCACACAGTAACTCCTGACTGTTGACTCCAGGAAAATTTGAACTAATTGAAAATTACAAATTGACCTTTATAAATACACTGATAGATGACACATGCAAAACACAAAACAACAAACAAAAAACCCAAAACCCCAAACAAACGAATGAAAATGACAAATGTGACTGGAGGTAACCCAGTTACAAAAGAACACACATGGTATGTACTCACTGATAAGTGGATATTAGGCAAAAAGCTTGGAATACCCAAGTTATAACTCACAGACCATATGCAGCTCAAGAAGAAGGAAGAGCAAAATGTGGATGCTTCAGTCCTTCTTAGAAACAGGAACAAAATACAGGAGGTAGAGGGTGGGAGGGACTTGGGAGGAAGAAAGGAGGGGGAAGGGAAAAGAGGGATAGGATCAGATATGGGAGGAGTCAGGGATGATATACAGAGGGTCAGGAAATTGAACAGAGGTGTGTAGGAATGGGGGATGGGGAACTGTGTGTTAGCCACCACAAAGTACCAGATGCCAGGAAAGCCAGAGGCTCCCAAGACCCAACAGGGATAAGATTAGCTGAAGTGCCCAACAAAGGGGAGGGAGAACCTGTAGAGACCATATCCAGAGGTTAGGCAAGGCCCCCAATTCATCTCCAAATTTTTAACCCAGAAGGGCTCCTGTCTAAAGGAAATACAGGGACAAAATGTGGAGCAGAGACTGAAGGGAAGACCATCTAGAGACTGTCCCACCTGGGGATCTATCCCATGTACAGACACCAAACCCAGACACTATTGTGGATGCCAAGAAGTGTAGGTTGACAGGAGCTTGATATAGCTGTCTCCTGAGAGGCTCGGCCAGAGCCTGACAAATACAGATGTGGATGCTGGCAGCCAATCTTTGGACTGAGTACAGGTACTCCAATGGAGGAGTTAGAGAAAGGACTGAAGAAGCTGAAGGGGTTTGTAACCCCATAGGAAGAACAACAATATCAACCAACCAGACCCACCAGAGCTCCCAGGGACTAAACCACCAACCAAAGAGTACACATGGAGGGACCCATGGCTCCTGCCACATATGTAGCAGAGGATGGCATTGTCAGGCTTAATGGGAGGAAAGGCCCTTGGTGTTGTGAAGGCTCGATGCCCCAGTGTAAGGAATGCCAGGGTGGGGAGCACCCTCATAGAATCAGGGGGAGGAGGGATGGGATAGGGGTTTGCAGAGGGAAAACCAGGAAAGGTGATAACATTTGAAATGTAAACACATAAAATGTCCAATTAAAAAAATACTTACAAAAAAAAAAAAAGAGAGCATGATTCAGTGGGAAGACAGATGTCGAAGTGAGTATTGAGACATCTTTGCACTATTATGACTGAACAGTAAAACTACTTAAAGAGATACTTAACAGACTGTTCTCCTAATTTAGATTCCTCTCTGTTTCCACACAGTTATCTTGGATATTGTGGTACAGTAGAGCAATTACATCTTGAGGCAACCTAGAAGGCTTTAACTATGTGTAAGGAGGTAAGGACTTTGCACCTTTTAGGAGGTACCAACCATCCTTCACAGCACCATAATGATTCCCTGTGACAACATTGCCACCCACTGGTGACAATGCTCTTATGTCTCTGGGTTCTGAGCCAGGGGAATGTCAAAGCTCTTGAGTACAATTCAGAGCCAGTTTGGAACTTTCTAAACATGCAGGAACAAGTGAAGATGCCTCTCTAGAAAATACTTTTTTTCTTTTTTCTTCTAAATTTGGGGTATTTATTTGTTGGTTAATTAAATGATTACTTAATTCTAATAAGAGAACCTTACTAGTTATGTAACCCTGGCTGGCCTGGAACTAACTATGAAGACAGGCCTCAAAAGTACAGCAATCCTCCTGCCTCTTTTCTGAGTGCCTGGATGGAAGGCATGCTTCACCATGCCTAAGGTTTTGATAGCTTTGTTTTCTGTTTGACAACAAGATCTTGGTAAATAGTTCAGGATTTCCAGGAAGTCCCTGTCTTTGAACTATTAGTGAGCCTCCTGCCTTGGTCTCCCTTGGGCTGAGACTACATGCACTTAGGAAGCATTCACAGAATGGCCTGACAGTGATTCTTTAAAAGAAGTCGGGTTTTTGTTGTTGTTGTTGTTATTGTTTGTTTTAACGTGTAGAACCTTTAAAACAGGGTAGTTGAACTTATGGATCAATCTAGAGTGTATTTTCAAATGCAAATGGGTTTTCTTACCCACCGAAATTGATGTTATATATTGCATTAGTCCTTTGTTAATTAGGCAAGTATAAATTTTACATTAATTTTTATAAAGGATTGAGTTAGCCTGGCTAGCTCTGAAAATTAAATATAGATAAGCATTATGTTGACTCCCCTTTCATTATTCTGAAACAACTACATGACTATCTTTACCTCGTTCATTTTCTTGAAGTGGCGGGAGATAGAGTCAGGCTACACCATTCTGTGGGAACTCTGGGTAAGAAGCATGTAAAGAAGTAGATTTGGTTCAACTAAAAAGGAGCAGACTCTGGTGAGCATACTGCTGCTTTCAAATACTGGGAACGAGTTTAGAATTGTTTCCTGTAGGTCCAGAATGAATTCTGGTGGGCACAAACCAGAATAAAGATTTTTAAGGAACCAGAGACAAAAGTGGAGTCACACTGTGAGCCAGTGCTTCCTAACCACAGCCTGTACTTAGCAGGTTCTGACCAGGCATATCTTGGTGATGTCTTTTGAGGAGACACTGGTGTTGAGCAGACTGCCGACCCCTGTGTTTCCCTATCTGACTGATACTCTCTACATGTCTGCCTAACGTCTGTGGAGAGCCAAATATTAAGTCACCTATCATCATGAGAACAGAATTGTGTCTCTTAGATAATTTGAAACCAAATCAAATTGACAATGATAATAAGCCATCAAAGATGCTTACAAGGAGTTGAAATACAATAGCTTTTAGTCTTTGGGATAATTATTACACTACTTGTCTTAGGCTACTTACTGGCTTCATGAAAGCAATGAATAGAACCTAACCTGGTATGTAATTGTCCTCCACAGGAGGACCTCTTTAGAATGCACAGTTGTTTGGGCTAAATGGCTTTTCTTTTATTGAGGAAAAAAATTTTCTAAAGTCTAGAGACTGTGAGTAAGAGCAGTGTTTGATATATTGATTTGGTGTTTGCTGATTTTATTGGCAAACTGGAGGGGAAGTAGAGTGAAAATTCTAGGTGTTGGTTTCTTTAAAAAAAAAAAACAAAAACAAAAACCAAAAACCCCACAGAAGTGTTGTAAGAACCGTTTTTGTTTTAATCAGGGGTGTGGGGATATGGGGCTGCCTCATAGAAGCTGACTGTGCCTGCCTCCTGCCCTAGCAGGTTTGCCAGCTGCAGTAATTTCTGTGATTGTGTGATATTTGGAATCCTAGGAACTTTTCAGAGGGCATACAAATGCTAGGGCCCTGATGAAGAAGTGTGTGTGTGTGTGTGTGTGTGTGTGTGTGTGTGTGTGTGCACATGTGTTCATGTGTGTGCGTGTGTGCATGCGTGTGTGTGCATGTGTTCATGTGTGTGTGCGTGCATGTGTACATGTGTGTGCGTGCGTGCGTGTGTGTGTGTGTGTTAGTAGTTGTTAAGGAGAGTTGCAGTTTGTTAGTAGACATGCTTAAAGAAGAAACAAAAAGAAAGAAATTAGATTCAAGGATCTCTCTCTCCCCTCTGTCCTTTCTCTTCTATCTAGTGATAGGAGGTGAAACTGGGGGGTTGAGGGGTGGAAAAAAAGTAGCAAAGACCAGCTATAAGCAGCACATTAACATGGGGGCTTGAAGTTAAAAATAGAAGTGGAAAATTTAATTTTTCATAGAGGAGATGGCATGGAACAAAGGAAGGGATATCTTTTTTCAAGAGGCCAGCAAAAAGTTTACTGTAGCTGCTACAAGATATCCCCCACATTGCTCCCAGAGGGGATTTTCTGTTATTTTTTTCCTTTTTTCCCCTTCACATATTTTTCTTCAAAAAGTTTGAAAGACTGGCTGAGCAGTTGGAAAAACTGCAGGTGAAAATGGAAGGGCCTGAGAAACAAAAAATGGCTGAAATAAGAAAACAAAAGAGGTCACTCTGCTCTCTCATTTCTGAAAGGGTTGCAGAGTTGTCTGTGCAACTGGAGAGGTTGCTAGTGGAGGTGGAAGCAGGTGGGAGCACTGGAGAAGAGAGAAAAAAAGAGCTCAGTCCTGGCAAGAGAGGCAAAGTAGTGGGCATCCCAGTAGAAGGAGAGAGTAAAAGAAACCATGCTGGATGTTGGTTGGGTCAGAGAGAAGCTGAAAAAGTGGGAGGTCATGCTGATGGCACAGCCATTTTGAGAGAAAGGGTTAATCTAGAAGCAATTGAGCCACCAGAGTGAGAGGAGGGGCAGCCAAGGACTATGAGCTCATCACCATCAGCTTTCCCAATGGTTCTACAACATACGCCTGCTAAAGGTGTGTGTGTGATGAGGTCATGACAAGATAGAATGACATCCTATAGAAATGATAATCTAAGGTGCTTTAAACAGGCCATGATTTCATATGGGATGCATTCACCTTCTGTGAGACAAAGTCTAAATAACTGGGCTACTCAAAATAGAATCAGTCCCCAGGATCGGAAGGTATTTGTAATGGCTGTATAGAGGCTGGTTCACAGTTTAAATGGTAGACATGGTGGGGATGGGGAAGCCATGAATATTAAAAATTGAAAGAGTGAAGAGAATGAACATAGAAAAAGTCAGTTGTTGGGTGAAGGGCCGTACTCTGATGTAAAAGTATAGATTCAGCTTGATGACATTACTATAGAACAATGTTGTTTAGTGGCTTTAAGAGCTTGGGGCACTTCCTGTGGGGGAGGGCCCAG